>NC_051163.1:75942288-76002287 GCF_013339745.2 Dermacentor silvarum
GCGTGGTGATCGCTGACAGCCTTAAAGGGTCTACCGTACAAGTAGGGTCGGAATTTACTAATTGCCCACACAACCGCTAAGCATTCTTTTTCAGTGGTTGAGTAGTTTTTCTCAGCCTTGGTGAGACTGCGGCTTGCATAAGCAATAGTACGTTCCGCACCATCTTGCCACTGCAGAAGAACTGCGCCGAGACCCGCATTGCTGGCGTCAGTATAGATTTCTGTGTCTGCGTCTTCGTCGAAATGAGCAAGTATTGGGGCAGCTTGCAAACGCTGGCGCAATTCATTGAACGACTGCTGCTGCTCGTCCGCCCAAATGAAAGGCACATCGTCGCGTGTAAGCCGTGTGGGAGGCTCAGCAATTCTCGAGAATCCCTCGACAAAGCGTCTATAATAGGCGCACAAACCAAGGAAGCGTTGGACAGCCTTCTTGTCTGTGGGTGGCGAAAACTCGGGGACGGCACCTAACTTGTCGGGGTCTGATCGGACGCCTTTAGGACCAACGACATGGCCGAGAAATTTGAGCTCTTGGAACCCAAAGTAGCATTTTTCGGGCTTGATGGTGAGGTCGGCAGTACGGATCGCAGCGAGGACGCTCTCGAGTCGTGCGAGGTGCTCGTCGAACGTGCTCGAGAACACGACGACGTCGTCCAAGTATACGAGGCAGGTTTGCCATTTGAGTTCAGCAAGCACGTTATCCATCATCCGCTGAAAGGTGGCAGGTGCGAAACAGAGACCGAAGGGGAGAATTTTGAACTCATAAAGGCCGTCAGGTGTCACAAACGCTGTTTTTTCACGATCCTGTTCATCAACTTCGATTTGCCAATATCCGGATTTAAGATCCAACGAAGAAAAGAACTTGGCATGTTGTAGACGATCCAATGCGTCGTCGATGCGTGGCAGTGGATAAACATCGCGCTTGGTGACACGGTTCAACTTTCTGTAATCTACACAGAAGCGTAACGTGTTGTCTTTCTTTCTGACTAACACTACAGGGGAGGCCCACGGGCTTGTGGACGGCTGGATCACGTCGTCTTGGAGCATCTCTTTCACCTGCTGCTTGATCGCTTCCCTTTCCACTGGAGACACTCTGTAAGGATGCTGGCGAACAGGACGTGCGGATTCATCCGTAATAATGCGGTGCTTTGTGATGGACGTACGCCGTACTTTGGACGACGTTGAAAATCAGTCGGCAAACTCGTTCACGAGACTCAGTAGTCGGTATTTCTGATGGTTTGGCAGCGTAGCGTTAACGTGAATCCGTTCTTTTAGGCTGGGTAACTCAGATTGCTGAGACGATGGGATTTCCAATGTGCCATTGTCAGTAACATGAATGATTTCTCGAAGAAATGCGATTGTCGTTCCTCGTGGTACATGCCGATACTCGTTGCTAAAGTTTGTTAGCAAAACGACTGAACATTTGTTTTGCACCTCAAGAAGTCCTCTGGCTATGCAAATGTGGCGCTCAAGAAGCAGGGGGATGTTTGCCTCAGCAATTCCTTCGGCGACGTCCTCCATGTCGCATCGGACAAGGGTAAGTACACTGCTCTTGGGTGGCAACGTGACGTGATCGTCTGCAACGCGTAGCGCGATGTCACGGTCGTTGTCATTACTGTGTGCTATGGCTTGCGTAGTAGCGAAACTGACTCTAGACTCTTCAGGTCGATGATAGCGCCGTTCGCCTGAAGGAAATCCATGCCGAGTATAAGGTCCTTTGAACATTCAGGAAGAATGACGAAGTCGCCGATGTACGTGAAGCCTCCAATGTTGACTCGTGCCGTGCACCGGCCCATTGGGGTTAAGAGGTGCCCTCCCGCAGTACGAATCTGAGTTCCGGCCCATTGCGTCGAAACTTTGTTCAGCATACGTGCGAGATTCTGGCTGATGACAGACGTGTCCGCACTCGTGTCGATTAACGCCGTGACTTCGTGGTCATCTATGGTAACTGGTACGTCGCAAGATACTGACACCGAACTGCACCGATTTCTACGCGTCTCAATTGCGTCATATCGAGGTCGTCGTAGTGGAGGATCTTCAGCGTTCGCAACGTCAGTGACCTCACCTCCGCAGGTCACTGGACTCAGTTTTCCTGGGAAGCAGGGCTGGGTGAGCGACGCCTTG
This sequence comes from Dermacentor silvarum, assembly GCF_013339745.2. NCBI lineage: Eukaryota > Metazoa > Arthropoda > Arachnida > Ixodida > Ixodidae > Dermacentor > Dermacentor silvarum. Next base: position 75,944,409 of record NC_051163.1, read on the forward strand.
TTGCGCTCGGCGTGAAGAGGGGGCTGGAAGACCTGTTTCGGGCGGGTGACGGTGACCGGGTGTCATGGAATCGTGGGGCAAACGAGGTCCTGGCGTCCGCGAGGTAGGCTTCAAACTCTAGGGGGCGTTTGCCATTTCGTGGGCACGGGGCGTTCAGTGAAAATCCACGGAGCCCAGCTCGGCGGTAAGGACATGCCCTGTAGAGGTGGTCGGCTTCACCGCAATGAAAACACAAGGGCCTCCGGTCGGCAGTGCGCCATACGTCGCTCTTGCGGGGTGGTCGCGCTTCAGCCATGAATGGCGTGCGGCGAGGCCTGAAGTCGCCAGTTGCTTGTTCCACGGCGCGCACTCCGTGGAAGTCCGGCACGTCGCTCACACCGTGAAAAGTCGGCGACAACGAAATTCGCGCAACTTCCGCATACGACATGCGACGCTGTGGCTGCCGTATCTCGGGCTGTGGTGTCTCGCTTCGCTCTGGGACATGGACTGCCTGCCTGATTTCCTCTCGGATGACCTCAGCCAGAGCAAGTCGCGGTACCGATGCCGGAGCCACCTGAAGCTTCTGGAGCTCTTCTCGAACAACAAGCCTAATGAGCTCCCGCAAGGCGTCGGTATTGTCAACAGGTATAGTGAGATGGTCACGTGATAGGGTCGACACGTCGCGGTTGTACTGCCTTGTTCGCTGCTGCAGTGCCTTTTCCACTGATATGGCTTCCGCGAGAAACTCTGCAACGGTCCTTCGTGGGTTGCGTATCAGGCCTCCGAATAGCTTTTTCTTGACACCACGCATTAAGTTCCTGAGCTTCTTTTCTTCCGGCATGGAGGGATCCGCGCGTCGGAAAAGTCGGCACATATCCTCGACAAACATTGCGACGCTTTCGTTCGGCCGCTGTACTCTTGCCTGAATTGCAGATTCAGCTCGCTCCTTGCGATCGAGGCTGGCATATGTGCTGATTAGCTGCCGTCGGAATTCGTCCCATGTTGATAGGGCTGCCTCACGGTTCTCAAACCATGTCCGTGCATAGTCCTCGAGGGCAAAGTAGGCGTTGCGTAGCTTGCTCTCCGGAGTCCAGCCGTTGAATTCTGCGACACGCTCAAAGTGATCGAGCCAGTCCTCAACATCCTCAAAGGTGTCCCCATGGAAGGATTTGGGGATTAGCGGCTGATTAAGCATGACCTCGGTCGGTGCAGTTGAGGAAGAAGACGGAACTGATGTACTCATCGTTCTGACTCGGTTGGGTAGAGGCTCGTGCTCTGGTGGCAGTCCTTGAAGTCGACGGCTTGTCCGTACGTGAACAGGAGTCAGCTCGACCGGACTTCGTACTGGGCTTGTAGGCGGGGTTCGATATGGGAGTGGTAGCATGTACCCAGCACCTCCACCAGAAAAATGTAACGTAGATCGAAGACGGAGTCTTGAAAAATAGATGCTTCTCTTTAATGGCGGGCCAGAAGAAGAACGTGCAGCCTACGCGCTTCGTCGTCTTTCACGGCGCCGACCTTTGCGCGCGCCGTCCCGCTGTGCGTGAGCCCAACATCATTGTGTCAATATGTAACCCTGTGAGCCAACGGATTGCCTACCGACATTAGGTCGCGTAATTAGGCAAATATATTTTTCTTGCGTAGTAATGATGTCGGAAGGGAGAGAGGGCGATGGACCGCAGCGTCTGTGGGAGCACACCTGATGCATTGCTAATTTGATTGGGACTTCAGCTGCTGCACACTTGCTGGTGAATATTGTTCTATCTTACCTCATGTTTAAAAAACTTCAGACATGACTTTCTATATTTCATAACATGTACGGCATCTGCGTTTAAACTAAAATGGCCAATGTAGCCTCATCAATGGCATCGGGGTTCGTTTAGTGGAGTCGTTTTGTTCAGTATGCACGCAGCCTTCGTCGTTTAGCTCAGTGAAAGCGTTCTCGCGATGCCCGTACGAGTCTCTGATAGCGTGCTTAGCGGACATGTATGTTAGTTTCAGAACCGCACGCCCATACTTGCTAAACTAGGAAGCTTGTGATACATAACGCTTAGCAGTTTAAGGAAGAAGTCATGAGTTTAAATAGGTGTATGATGACACCTCCACGTCGTAGTCATGATTTCGAGGCCTTGGTGTGGGATAGGAGCGCGTGTTGATGTTAAAGTCTATACGTGTATAATAGTTTTTTCGCAGAAAGCACTAACTTTGAATATCAGCGCTGATAATTTAGGTTTGGACTTGCTACTGCGTTGCATTGTTTTCGTAATTCGGAATAATTACGTCGCTTGTACCTGTGTTCTTGGTGATGTTTATTTTATAATATTGTTACTTCAGCGTGACACATCGCTTCAATGTTCGCTGATTTCTGTACAATATTAGCTAAAGCATTTGGTGCGGTCAGTTTTTTGTTGTTGCTTTTAAATGAAGCGACTACAATGTGTTCTAATCGGAACAACTTCCTGTCACCCGCTAGTCTTCTTTACTTTTCTTTATAAGCGATGCTCGACGCTCATTCGAATATTTTGTGCTGTAGAGCTATCCAGTCGTTAGCTTCTTCACCGTGTAATTCTAATTACAATAGCATATGGCAGTTGGGCTACTCAGTACACGATAACCAGTCGCGAATGAGCGCCTGTATATATCCTTTCCTTCTGCGTGTCACGTCGTCATAACGCGCTAGTTTCGGAATGCTTCTTTCCCTTGAGGAAGCGAATAAATATCATGTCGTCGAGGGGTTTGTCACCTAATTTATAGAACGCCGATATTATACGAAGTAATGAAAACAAATGCAGACAAGTTGAATGCTTTAGGTTTCTCATACCTTCTCCAAATGTAAACGGCGGAAAGATGTGTTATTGCGAATACTTTTGTCTATGTAGATCTGCAAGCCATCAGAATGGAGAAAAAGAAGAAGAGCTTTGAAGAAGAAGATAAAAGGATTTCCGGTGATGGGGGCAGAGTGCTTGTAAGTTGAAACAAGTGACAATAAAATTGGTGCTATGGTGAAAGTTTTACCATTATTTCTTATTACCGGTTAGAATTGATAGATTGCAGGCCTGCCTGCCCAGCCTATCATCATTTGTGGATTGTTGTATGCTCTTAATAACAAAAAAAAAAGAGAACAAAAGAACCTATCCATTTCTTCAATACTGTAAACCTGCCTGAAACTTCACCAACAGAAATACGTTTGTACATTTCATGGTAGCTGTTATTATTACAGCTGTGATGGAATTCTTCGGATAGTGTGAAACGGTGTTGGATTAAGTGAGAATTGTTCAGGTTTTGTAATGTGCGGCACAGACAACTGGTGATCCATTTTGAATAGGTACCAAGGAAATGTAACGCGTTGGAAGGTGGCAGAAGATTCGCTGTTGCGATGCGATTAGGATGTTTTCAGGAATAGCATGGAGGTGCTTGTCCTGCCATGCGCAGTATAGTTGATAGAAGAATCGCTGTTGCGATGTGATTAGGATGTTTTCAGGAATAGCATGGAGGTGCTTGTCCTGCCTTGCGCAGTATAGTTGATAGTTAGAAGAAGGTTCGCTGTTCCGATGCGATTAGGATGTTTTCAGGAATAGCACGGAGGTGCTTGTCCTGCCTTGCGCAGTGTAGTTGATAGTTAGAAGAAGATTCGCTACTGCGATGCGATTAGGATGTTTTCAGGAATAGCATGGAGGTGCTTGTCCCGCCTTGCGCAGTATAGTTATAGTTAGAAGAAGATTCGCTGTTGCGATGCGATTTGGATGTTTTCAGGAATAGCATGGAGGTGCTTGTCCTGCCTTGCGCAGTATAGTTGATAGTTAGAAGAAGTTTCGGTGTTGCGATGCGAGTAGGATGTTTTCAGGAATAGCGTGGAGGTGCTTGTCCTGCCTTGCGCAGTATAGTTGATAGAAGAAGATTCGCCGTTGCGATGCGAGTAGGATGTTTTCAGGAATAGCATGGAGGTGCTTGTCCTGCCTTGCGCAGTATAGTTGATAGTTAGAAGAAGGTTCGCTGTTCCGATGCGATTAGGATGTTTTCAGGAATAGCATGGGGGTGCTTGTCCTGCCTTGCACAGTATGGTTGATATATAGTTAGAAGAAGATTCGCTGTTGCGATGCGATTTGGATGTTTTCAGGAATAGCATGGAGGTGCTTGTCCTTCCTTGCGCAGTATAGTTGATAGTTAGAAGAAGATTCGCTGTTGGGATGCGATTAAGATGTTTTCAGGAATAGCATGGAGGTGCTTGTCCTGCCTTGCGCAGTATAGTTGATAGTTAGAAGATTCGCTGTTGCGATGCTATTAGGATGTGTTCAGAAATAATATGGAGGTGCTTGTCCTGCCTTGCACAGTATAGTTGATAGAAGAAGATTCGCTGTTGCGATGCGAGGAGGATGTTTTCAGGAATAGCATGGAGGTGCTTGTCCTGCCTTGCGCAGTATAGTTGATAGTTAGAAGAAGGTTCGCTGTTGCGATGCGATTAGGATGTTTTCAGGAATAGCATGGAGGTGCTTGTCCTGCCTTGCGCAGTATAGTTCATAGAAGAAGTTTCGGTGTTGCGATGCGAGTAGGATGTTTTCAGGAATAGCATGGAGGTGCTTGTCCTGCCTTGCGCAGTAAAGTTGATAGAAGAAGATTCGCTGTTGCGATGTGATTAGGATGTTTTCAGGAATAGCATGGAGGTGCTTGTCGTGCCTTGCGCAGTATAGTTGATAGTTAGAAGGAGATTCGCTGTTGCGGTGTGATTTCGATGTTTTCAGGAATAGCATGGAGGTGCTTGTTCTGCCTTGCGCAGTATAGTTGATAGTTAGAAAAAGATTCCCTGTTGCGACGCGATTAGGATGTTTTCAGGAATAGTATCGAGGTTCTTGTCCTGCCTTGCGCAGTATAGTTGATAGTTAGAAGAAGATTCGCTGTTGCGATGCTATTAGGATGTGTTCAGAAATAATATGGAGGTGCTTGTCCTGCCTTGCACAGTATAGTTGATAGTTAGAAGAAGATTCGCTGTTGCGATGCGATTAGGATGCTTTCAGGAATAGCATGAAGGTGCTTGTCCTGCCTTGCGCAGTATAGTTGATAGTTAGAAGAAGATTCGCTCTTGCGATGCGATTAGGATGTTTTCAGGAATAGCATGGAGGTGCTTGTCCTGCCTTGCGCAGTATAGTTGATAGTTAGAAAAAGATTCCGTGTTGCGACGCGATTAGGATGTTTTCAGGAATAGTATGGAGGTTCTTGTCCTGCCTTGCGCAGTATAGTTGATAGTTAGAAGAAGGTTCGCTGTTCCGATGCGATTAGGATGTTTTCAGGAATAGCACGGAGGTGCTTGTCCTGCCTTGCGCAGTGTAGTTGATAGTTAGAAGAAGATTCGCCGTTGCGATGCGAGTAGGATGTTTTCAGGAATAGCATGGAGGTGCTTGTCCTGCCTTGCGCAGTATAGTTGATAGTTAGAAGAAGGTTCGCTGTTCCGATGCGATTAGGATGTTTTCAGGAATAGCATGGGGGTGCTTGTCCTGCCTTGCACAGTATGGTTGATATATAGTTAGAAGAAGATTCGCTGTTGCGATGCGATTTGGATGTTTTCAGGAATAGCATGGAGGTGCTTGTCCTTCCTTGCGCAGTATAGTTGATAGTTAGAAGAAGATTCGCTGTTGGGATGCGATTAGGATGTTTTCAGGAATAGCATGGAGGTGCTTGTCCTGCCTTGCGCAGTATAGTTGATAGTTAGAAGAAGATTCGCTGTTGCGATGCTATTAGGATGTGTTCAGAAATAATATGGAGGTGCTTGTCCTGCCTTGCACAGTATAGTTGATAGTTAGAAGAAGATTCGCTGTTGCGATGCGATTAGGATGTTTTCAGGAATAGCATGGAGGTGCTTGTCCTGCCTTGCGCAGTATAGTTGATAGTTAGAAGAAGTTTCGGTGTTGCGATGCGAGTAGGATGTTTTGAGGAATAGCATGGAGGTGCTTGTCCTGCCTTGCGCAGTATAGTTGATAGAAGAAGATTCGCTGTTGCGATGCGAGGAGGATGTTTTCAGGAATAGCATGGAGGTGCTTGTCCTGCCTTGCGCAGTATAGTTGATAGTTAGAAGAAGGTTCGCTGTTGCGATGCGATTAGGATGTTTTCAGGAATAGCATGGAGGTGCTTGTCCTGCCTTGTGCAGTATAGTTGATAGTTAGAAGAAGATTCGCTGCTGCGATGCGATAAGGATGTTTTCAGGAATAGCATTTAGGTGCTTGTCCTGCCTTGCGCAGTATAGTTGATAGTTAGAAGAAGATTCGCTGTTGCGATGCGATTAGGATGTTTTCAGGAATAGCATGGAGGTGCTTGTCCTGCCTTGCGCAGTATAGTTATAGTTAGAAGAAGATTCGCTGTTGCGGTGCGATTTGGATGTTTTCAGGAATAGCATGGAGGTGCTTGTTCTGCCTTGCGCAGTATAGTTGATAGTTAGAAAAAGAATCCCTGTTGCGACGCGATTAGGATGTTTTCAGGAATAATATGGAGGTTCTTGTCCTGCCTTGCGCAGTATAGTTGATAGTTAGAAGAAGATTCGCTGTTGCGATGCGATTAGGATGCTTTCAGGAATAGCATGAAGGTGCTTGTCCTGCCTTGCGCAGTATAGTTGATAGTTAGAAGAAGATTCGCTGTTGCGGTGCGATTTGCATGTTTTCAGGAATAGCATGGAGGTGCTTGTTCTGCCTTGCGCAGTATAGTTGATAGTTAGAAAAAGATTCCCTGTTGCGACGCGATTAGGATGTTTTCAGGAATAGTATGGAGGTTCTTGTCCGGCCTTGCGCAGTATAGTTGATAGTTAGAAGAAGATTCGCTGTTGCGATGCGATTAGGATGCTTTCAGGAATAGCATGAAGGTGCTTGTCCTGCCTTGCGCAGTATAGTTGATAGAAGAAGTTTCGGTGTTGCGATGCGAGTAGGATGTTTTCAGGAATAGCATGGAGGTGCTTGTCCTGCCTTGCGCAGTATAGTTGATAGAAGAAGATTCGCTGTTGCGATGCGAGGAGGATGTTTTCAGGAATAGCATGGAGGTGCTTGTCCTGCCTTGCGCAGTATAGTTGATAGTTAGAAGAAGGTTCGCTGTTGCGATGCGATTAGGATGTTTTCAGGAATAGCATGGAGGTGCTTGTCATGCCTTGCGCAGTATAGTTCATAGAAGAAGTTTCGGTGTTGCGATGCGAGTAGGATGTTTTCAGGAATAGCATGGAGGTGCTTGTCCTGCCTTGCGCAGTATAGTTGATAGTTAGAAGAAGTTTCGGTGTTGCGATGCGAGTAGGATGTTTTCAGGAATAGCGTGGAGGTGCTTGTCCTGCCTTGCGCAGTATGGTTGATAGAAGAAGATTCGCCGTTGCGATGCGAGTAGGATGTTTTCAGGAATAGCATGGAGGTGCTTGTCGTGCCTTGCGCAGTATAGTTGATAGTTAGAAGAAGATTCGCTGCTGCGATGCGATAAGGATGTTTTCAGGAATAGCATTTAGGTGCTTGTCCTGCCTTGCGCAGTATAGTTGATAGTTAGAAGAAGATTCGCTCTTGCGATGCGATTAGGATGTTTTCAGGAATAGCATGGAGGTGCTTGTCCTGCCTTGCGCAGTATAGTTGATAGAAGAAGATTCGCTGTTGCGATGCGAGTAGGATGTTTTCAGGAATAGCATGGAGGTTCTTGTCCTGCCTTGCGCAGTATATTTGATAGAAGAAGATTCGCTGTTGCGATGCGAGTAGGATGTTTTCAGGAATAGCATGGAGGTGCTTGTCCAGCCATGCGCAGTATAGTTGATAGTTAGAAGAATCGCTGTTGCGATGTGAGTAGGATGTTTTCAGGAATAGCATGGAGGTGCTTGTCCTGCCTTGTGCAGCATAGTTGATAGTTAGAAGAAGATTCGCTGGTGCGATGCGATCAGGATGTTTTCAGGAATAGCATGGAGGTGCTTGTCCGGCCTTGCGCAGTATAGTTGATAGTTAGAAGAAGATTCGCTGTTGCGATGCGATTAGGATGTTTTCAGGAATAGCATGGAGGTTCTTGTCCTGCCTTGCGCAGTATAGTTGACAGTTAGAAGAAGATTCGCTGTTGCGATGCGATTAGGATGCTTTCAGGAATAGCATGAAGGTGCTTGTCCTGCCTTGCGCAGTATAGTTGATAGAAGAAGATTCGCTGTTGCGATGCGATTAGGATGTTTTCAGGAATAGCATGGAGGTGCTTGTCCTGCCTTGCGCAGTATAGTTGATAGTTGGAAGAAGATTCGCTGTTGCGATGCGAGTAGTATGTATTCAGGAATAGCATGGAGGTGCTTTTCCTGCCCTGCGCATTATAGTTGATAGTTAGTACTCACCTTGCGTTCCGTTGTATTTGTTCCTCAAAACTTTTCTCTTACAATGACTGCACACCAAATGGCCCAGTTGAACATTTAGAAGAAATTCCTACTTGTGAGCGTGTTTGCACTCCTGCCTTTCAGTATAGTGCGAATTCCTACGAACTTTCTCAACTTATAGTCGTTATGAACCACCTGCTGAAGCCATGACGGTGTGAAAGACGCGTTTGGTAGCCGGACGCCGACAGTGATGGTGTATACGGCTGCAGTTTACGGCGGGCATACCGCACTCTCATTACGCCACGAGATTCTTAACCTCCCAATGACTGCTATAATATAACAAACCGAATTAGATATGTTTACGCTTACAGTATATACTGGCTGTACTGAAGTACTAAATGGTGGTTTACATCCATTTTGTATTACACGCCCCGCTGAAATAAAAGCAAACGCGCTGGTTGTTGTCTAGTTGTCTGTTACTATATGATATAAAATTTATTATAATCACCCGCCGTGGTTGCTCAGTCGCTATGGTGTTGGGCTGCTGACCACGAGGTCGCGGGATCAAATCCCGGCCACGGCGGCCGCAATTCGATGGGGGCGAAATGCGAAAACATCCGTGTACCTAGATTTAGGTGCAAGTTAAAGAACACCAGGTGGTCCAGATTTCCGGAGTCCCCTGTTACGGCGTGCCTCATAATCATGTCATGGTTTTGGAACGTAAAACCCCATAATTTAATGTTTTTTTTCTATTATAATCGACTGATGTGTATTCACTGCCAGTTCTTTGGTAGTGATATATTCGCACCCTTTCATCTCTGCATGCACCGCGGTCCCTTGTGTACTAATGTCCATCTAGGCACCATGACCGGGCAATGCTTCATCCCTCGTCTTTTTTGATTTTGTCATAATGCGCCAACATGATGTCACTTGTACATTTGTGTGTGTGCTGAGAGTGGCTGACAGACGGCCCATTTAGTTTTTCTGTTGTGGTATAGAAAACAAGTTCTCTCGTAAGCTTGCCTGCATTATCGGTGAGCATGCCGCCTACCTACAGATTTACTTGGCGGATTTCTTCGTCTTACCGGGAATCTTGTTTGCGCAAACAAAGAATCCTCTCTTTTTTTCCACTTATCGTTCCAATGCTCGAAACGACAGACTGCGTAGTCTTCAGCGATGCGTGGGCCAGTGTGCCGTACCTGTGATGAGCGACCAAACATGCACGCTTCCTTCGAACCGCCGTGATGTAGTAGGCGCCGCCGGAATTTCCTTTTTGTTGTGACCGATGTTTTTCGCTTTGCTTTCTGGTAGTTGTTGGGGCGCCAGTGTCACGGTGGGGCGGGGGGTGGGGGGGAGGGGTTGTCGCGACATTCAAGTAGAATCCTTTCCCTGCGTCAGCCAAGATCGCGGGCCGCGGTACTAATACAAGTCATCATTGTGGAGGTGAGTAAAAGCCTTTCTTTCCCTGTTATGACTCTGCGTGCGCACGCTTGTCCAGACAAATTATAATCAGTATTACACCGTAACAGACAATGCAATACGAAGGGTATAGAGAGTTAGGCTATCCCACTGTTTTCATTCGCGGCAAAACATAATGGGTCACATATACAAGAACGACATATATTTGTACGTCATGTAACTCAATATAGCGTTAAGTCTCAAAATTTAATGTCGGGAAATATGCCGCAAGTATTACAAGAAAGGCACCGCACATCTGAGCTTTTTTACCACTGACGAGCTGAATGGTTCATTTCTGCGACCATCACCCGCAGTGCACTGCTTGTACTCGCAAACGTAACATTGTTCACCACATGCCGGAAGGACAAATGTGCACATATGACACAAACTTTGACGTAAATTTACATCCAGAAGTTGTACTTGTAATACGCGCAGTCGTTATTCCTTAGAAATCGTCGCTAATAAAAAACAATAAAAAAGTCGGCTGGTCTGTGAAACGAGCGAAGTGAGATTTGCATGACCGCGCAACTTGCTAACTTCCGCGGCTTTGTCTGCTTTTTGTGAAACTGAGTGTAAACAGCTAAGATATGTTCATGTTTATTCTCCTAACGAAGGGTCGCAATTATGGCACGGAGAAGAGATCGACGTGCCTGTAGCTTTCATTTAGAGGCTGTCGCGCTTAGCGTTGATAGTCGTAAAGAGAGAGCGCTATTCTTGATTACGAAAGCACGGGTATTATGCAGGTACAGACATAGCGGCAGAAAGTTGGGAAAGAGTAAAATCTGCAGGCGAATGTACTCATTACAACACTACAAAACGTCGTGTCTGTGTGTGTGCAGTCTTGATTGTGTGTGTCAATTTCGCTACTAAGTGCGCAATAAGCTCTACGTGACTCTTACACCTGGCGGAGTGTTTTGTTCTTGCGCTTCGATGATGTTGTGTGTGTCCGAGAGTGCGGTTATTTTTGTATTTCGGTAGTCCGGGACGCTATAACATTTTAAACCGTAAATGTAGCTATGCAGCTCTACAAACTGTGAAACTTGCTTGCAAGGATACCCATGTATATCATATCATTTATTGCCTGTTGATTTGCTATATCGGCTTATGTGATTTAATAGTTTCCTACAGCAACTGACTACAGCAATAGCAATTGCGCAGTTTGATGCTATTACGTTTGAAAGACAGGAGGCATTTGTTGTTTAGTAATATGTTTACGTTAGCCTGCAAGCTCATTGATACACACTGGTTTCATAGCGGCAGTGCTAGGGAGTGGCAGAATATAAATCCTTGTACCTTTTCCAATGTGCTCTCTTAACAAGTGTGCACTTTCAAACAACGCAGCAACTAGCGGGCTCAAATTTCTTCTCATTGGTAGGCGAACTTCAATACGATATGCTCTAATTTTGTTTAATATGCCATGCCGAAATCCAGATATGGAGCTGCTCAGGGAAAAATCCTCACCTTCTTTCTTTGAAGATAGCGTTAGGAACATCGGATAGTTATTCTTTTTCCGGGTGCTTGCAGCGTTATCTGTTCGTTGAGTGTTGTGTAATGTGCACGATATCACGTTTGTAACACTGCGAAAAAGATCCGTACTACCATTCCAAGCGAACTGCTTGTCCTGCCCGTATGTTTCTAAATAACTTTTCTTCCTTTATCCAGTGTGCATACACCGAATGCTTGCAAATCATGGGTTGCGAAGCATCCGACAGTGAGAACCAGAACTTCAATCCTGTCATTCCCATTTCGATGCCCATAAGCCGCATCGATTCCTATTTCTAACGAACAGATGCCCAGGTATTTAGAACCTTTTTTATTCTTCTGTATATTGATATCTTTGAGGAAAAGTGCCTGTTGCGTGGACACTGAGTGTGCTTGAGTCCCTAGATACCATGCATATCGCACGTCATGCAGTCCTGACGTTAATGATTCTATACATTGATTGACAATTGTTACTTCTGTCGCACTAGAATATTCGATGCATATCGATGTGAGCGAGGACGCGAACAGCTCGTACACAATGGGCGCGAAAAACATGAAAACCTTATTTATTATCTGTGCAACCATTCAGTGCACCTTGGGTTTAGTTTCCGCCGACGCCGTTCATTGTTTGGCGTCACCTCAGTCCAACTAACGAAATCGGCATTGCGCGCAGACCACTACGCAAGGAGGAAAGGTGTTCAATACGGCGTAGTTAGCGCCTATAATATTTAGACACCTGAAAAGGCTGCGATAAATAAAAAAAGACATATCTACACACGCTATTTGTAAGTCTAATCTCACCGTCCTATTTTTGTGACATTAGTTTTTTTTACCTACGGTCAGCGAAAGTACAACTAATTATAAGCTGGCTGACTTTTGTGAGTGATTTACAAGATAATGCTTGTCTGCTTAAGCAGGCAAGTTTACCTAAAGTTGTCATAAAGGACAAATTCATTCTTCCTTTATTAGATAAGCAAGTAATATTATATAGCGATAATTAGGAGACATGTAAAGCGGCCATTTGGAAGCACTTTTGTTTTGTTATCAATTTATGTGTAGTAAAATTTAAAGCAATTTCTATTTGACCAGGCCTGCCTGCAGATTTAACTACGCTTAGGTATTCATACGTGCAGGCTATCTGAATGGTGGCCTCTACGTTATTTTGTTCGATTTCATCCTGTTTGTTCTTCCAAGCGTGTTTCGGTGCTCGCAAGCTTTTGTGCTTTCTCGTAATTTAACTTTATTTAGAGCGCAGCTCCGAAAATTATTTATATCGCCACCCACTTGTAAATTCTCCTCGTAACGGGTGTTCGATGTAAGTGCTATGAAATGTAGACTGGAGCAATGTAATGAGATTCTACTCAGGCAGCATCTTACGCGAGTATCTTACTCAGGCAGTAAACTTATTCAAATGTGTTGTTGTAGTTAGGGTAAGTTGTCGAATGGGCATATGTAACCCTGTGAGCCAACGGATTGTCTATCGACAAGAGGTGGCGTAATCAAGCAAATATATTTTTCTTGCATAGTAATGATGTCGGGGCGGGGGGGGGTGATGGACCGCAGCGTCCGTGGGAGCACACCTGATGCATTGCTAATTTGATCGGGACTTCAACTGCTGCGCACTTGCTAGTGAATATTGTTTTATCTTACCTCATGTTTAAAAAACTTCAGAGATGGCTTTCTCTATTTCATAACATGTACGGCATCTGCGTTTAAACTAAAACGGCTAATGTAGCCTCATCAATGGCATCGGGGTTCGTTTAGTGGAGTGGTTTTGTTCAGTATGCACGCAGCCTTCGTCGTTTCGCTCAGTGGAAGCGTTCTCGCGATGCCCGTACGAGTCTCTGATAGCGTGCTTAGCGGATATGTATGTTATTTTCAGAACCGCACGCCCATACTTGCTAAGCTAGTAAGCTTGTGATACATAACACTTAGCAGTTTAAGGAAGAAGTCATGAGTTTAAATATAGGTGTATTATGACACCTCCACGTCGCGTTCATGATTTCGCGGCCTTTTTGTGAGATATTGATGTTGTATTCTATAACTGCATAATAGTTTTTTCGGAGAAACCAGTAACTATGAATATCACAGCTAATAATTTAGGTTTGTATAATTGCTACTACGTTGTATTCTTTTCGTAAGCCGTTTATGTGAAAATTGTCCGTGTTTTTTTATTTTTCATTGGAGATAGCGTTCGGAACTTTTGGATGCTTATTCTTTCGTCAGGTGCTTGCAGGTTTCGTCTGTTCCTTGAGTGTTGTGCAATGTGCACGTTAAATACCATGTTTGTAACAGTGCAAATAAATATCGGTAATGCAAGCGTTAGTCAGGCCGTTATGTTTCTAAATACCTTTTCTTCCGGTATCCAAGGTGCACACACCTAATGCTTGCCGCTGCACGTTGCTGGTGAATATTGTTCTATGTTACGTCATGTTTAAAAACTTCAAAGACATGTTTCCGTATTTCATGTAATATGTCATGCGCTTCATCTGTAATTAAACTAAAACGCCTAATGTAATCTCATCGATTACATCTCGGTTCGTTCAGTAGTCTCAATTTGTTCGGTATGCATGCAGCCTTCCTTGTTTAGCTCTTAGTGTAAGCTTTCTTGCGTTGCCCGTACAGCAGTCTCTGATTGTAGGCTTAATGGACATGCACCTCCTCCACACCCATACTTGCCAAACTTGTAAGCTTGTCATACATAACTCTTCGCTCTTCAAGGAGGAAGTCATGAGTTTATAAATGTATTATGACACCTCCACGTCGTGCTCATGATTTCGAGGCCTTGGTGTGGCATATGAGCGCGTGTTGATTTCAAATTCTATAAGTGCATAATAGATTTTTCACAGAAAGCACTAACTTTGAATATCTGAGTTTATAATTTAGGTTTGTACTTGCGACTACGCTGCATTGTTTTCGTAATTCGTAATAATTGCGTCGCTTGTACCTGTGTTGTTGGTAATATTTATTTTATGATATTGTTATTTCAGCGTGATACATCGGTTCAATGTTCGCTGATTTCTGTACCGTAATAGCTAAAGTTTCTGGTGCGTTCAGTTTTTGTTACTGTTTTTAAAGGAAGCCAGTACGATGTGTTTTAATCAAGACGACTTCCTGTCGCCACCAGTGTTCTTTACTTTTCTTTATATGCGAATCTCGACGCTCATCAGAATATTTTGTGCTGTAGACCTATACAGTCGTTAGCTTCTTCACCGCGTAATGCTAATTACAATATGATATGGCAGTTGGGCAAGTCAGTACATGATAACCAGTCGTGAAAGAGCGCCTGTATATATCATTTCCTTCTGCGTGTCATGTCGTCATAACGCTCTAGTGTCGGAATGCGTGTTTCCGTTGAGGAAGCAAATAAATGTCAGCGGGGTCGAGCATAGGTATGTCACCTAATTTAGAGATCTCCGGTGTTATGGAAAGTAATGAAAATACATGCAAACAAGTGGAATGCTTTAAATTTCTCATATATTATCCAAATGTAAACACCGGTGATATGTGTTATTGCGAATACTTTTTTTGTCTATGCAGATCAGCAAGCCATCTGAAAGGAGGAAAAGAAGAAGAGCTTTAAAGAAGAAGAAGATAAAAGGAGTTTCGATGATGCGAGCAGAGTGCTTGTAAGTTGAAACAAGTGACAATAAAATTGGTGCTATGGTGAAAGTTTTACAATTATTTCTTATTACCGGTTAGAATTGATAGATTGCAGGCCTGCCTGCCCAGCCGATCATTATTCATGGAATGTCGTATGCTCTTGATAACAAAAAAAGAGAACAAAAGAGCATAACCATTTCTTCAATACTGTAACCCTGCCTGAAACTTCACCAACAAAAATACGTTTGTACATTTCATGGTAGCTGTTATTATTATATCTGTGATGAAATTCTTCGGATAGTGTGAAACGGTTTTGGATTAGGTGAAAATTGTTCAGGGTTTGTAATGTGCGGCACAGACAACTGGTGATCCATTTTGAAGAGGTACCAAGGAAATGCAAACGCGTTGGAAGGTGGCAAAAGATTCGCTGTTGCGATGCGATTAGGATGTTTTCAAGAATAGCATGCAGGTGCTTGTCCTGCCTTGCGCATTATAGTTGGTAGTTAGCGCTCACCTTGTGTTCCGTCGTATTTGTACCTCAAAACTTTTTCCTACAATGACTGCACACAAAATCGCCCAGTTGGCCATTTAGATTAAATTCCTACTTGTGAGCGTGTTTGCACGCTTGCCTTTCAGTATAGCATGAATTCCTACGAACTTTCTCAACTTATAGTCGTTATGAACCACCTGCTGAAGCCATGACGCCGTGAAAGACGCGTTTTCTAACCAGACGCCGACAGTGATGGTGTATACGGCTGCAGTTAACGGCAGGCAAACCGCACCTCTATTAGACCGCGAGATTCGTACCCTACCAATGTTTGCTACGGCATAACAAACCGATTCAGATATGTTTACGCTTACAATATATACTGGCTGTACTGAAGTACGAAATGGTGGTTTACGTCCATTTTCTATTGTCCGCCTCGCTAAATAATAGTAAACGCTCTGGTTGCTGCCTAGTTGTCTGTTACTATATGATATAAGGTCTATTATAAGCACCCGCCGTGGTCGCTCAGTGGCTATGGTGTTGGACTGCTGAGCACGGGTCAGCGGGATCAAATCCCGGCCACGGCGGCCGCATTTCGATGGGGGCGAAATTCGAAAACATCCGTGTACTTAGTTTTAGGTGCAAGTTAAAGAACCCTAGCTGGTCCAAATTTCCGTAGTCCTCCACTACTGCCTGCCTCATAATCATGTCGGGGTTTTTGTCGCGTAAAACCCGGTAATTTAATGTTTTTTTTCTGTTATAATCGACTGATGTGTACTTACTGTGAGTTCTTTGGGGGTGATATATGCGCACCCCTTCAACTGTGCAAGCACCGTGGTCCCTTGTGCCCTAATGTCCATCTAGGCGCCATGACCGGGCAACGCTTTATAAGTCGTCTTTTTGACTGTCGTAATTCGCCAACATGATGTCACTTGTGCATTTGTGTGTGTGTATGTGTGTGTGTGTGTGTGTTTGTTGAGAGTAGCTGAGTGACGGCACATTTAGGTTTTCTGTTGTGGCATAGAAAATAAGTTCTCTCGTAAGGTTGCCTGCATTAACGGTGAACGTGCCACCTGCCTATAGATTTACTTGGCGGATTTCTTCGTGATATCGGGAATGTTGTTTGCACAAAGAAAAAAAAATCCTCTCTTTTTTGCCACTCAGCATTGCAATGCTCGAAACGGCAGACTGCGTAGTCTTCAGCGATGCGTGGGCGAATTGGCCGTACCTTCGATGAGCGGCCAAACATGCTCGCTTCAATCGAACCGCTGTGATGTAGCCGCCGGAATTTTCTTTTCGTTGTGACCGATGTTTTTCGCGTTGCATTCTGGGTGTTGTTGGGGTCGCCAGTGTCACGGTGGGGCGGGGAAGAGGAGTGCTAGCCGCGACATTCAAGTGGAATCTATTCCCAGAGTCAGCCACGATCTTGGGCCGCCTTTATAAAACAAGTCATCATTGCAGGGGTGAGTAAAACCCTTTCTTTTCCTGTTAAGACTCTGCGTGCGCACGCTTATCCAGACAATTATAATCAGTAATATACCGTAACAGGAATTGCTATTGACCCTTTTCGCGGAGCAGTTTGTTTTAGAGAAACGAGATGGGGCTCACGGCGGCGCGCCATACCTCTCCTCAGCGACCGTGCACGAATACGAAACCATTACCGCTTCAACCTGGCTTCTGTGCGATCAGCTGTCGGAAATGCAACTGAGTTTTCGCTAACACACTGTGCTCCAATCATGCTAGATTGAATCATGTGGATTGAAGACGTCTGCAGTAGTTGGCTTCAAAAATAGTGACTGGCATGTTAAGAAATCGAATGAATCTGTGTGGCCAAGTTCGCGGACCGCTGCTGCAACTGTCCGAACGTTTTACCGGCACTTCGTGATGTACGGCTTTCCTCGAGGATACCGGAATTTGCTCATCCGCCGGAGTTGTATCGCTAACCTTCAAAGAAAGGGCTTCATCCCCAGAACATCGGCAAGAGTGAGTACCACTCGTTAAACAATGAGAAAGGGAGTAGCGCCGCTTCCTGTCAGAGTAAGTCTCGCGCACGTTAACTATACACATCTTTCCCAAATGGCAGGAAAACGTACGCCCACTCTATCGCCGACGTATCAAGAATAAGTGAATGGGCGCACACTTGAATATATGCGCACTGTAAACGCACAATAAATGACGGACTACACCTATGGCGCACGAATGGTCGAAGCTGAATATTCCGTGACGGTCCACAAGAGTAAGCGAGTTACTAGCTGTAATATATATTTGCTACAAGGTATGTTTATATGTGCTACGTGGTATGTTTGGCCCTTCTGCATGTTTGAAGGCAGGCCATTGCGTGACGGATATGACAGGTGGCATAATCTGAAGGCTAGATGCGATGAGATCTGCCGGATGTACAATGTACCATATTTACAAAACAGCTACGTTTCAAGCCTTGAACGCAGCAAGAACAAATCTATAGTTACTGAGCACACTCGCGAGCGATTAGGCAGAAAATGATTAGAGTGGCCGCAACGAGGAACTTCACTGAGTCAGAAACTGACAAGTCACTGCTTCAAAACATTTGCCGAATAAACTACACAAAGCAAAACACACTAATCATGACTGAATTCATCATGGGAAAGCTTGGATAGTTTGGAATACATATTTCTTCCCGCTTTTAGAACAAGCACCATATACGCTGCTTGCGCCGCTTGGACATAGCTTAATCAGCTGCGAAATCGCTTTTGCATGTTCTCTGAAGCTGTGATCAAAGCTTCGTGTCGACCACCTAGTCACCTGTCTACGATATCTCCGAAAACAGAAGTTTTATAAGCCGTGCCGGCGTCATACACTTCCTTTGTAAACAAGGAGGCAACGGAGGCAGTTGAGGCAAGCAATGGACGCGTCACCACGTGATCAAACATGGCAGCGCCCACGGGATCGCCGCGAAAAGGGTCAATACGAAGGGTATAGCGACTTAGGCTATCCCAGTGTTTTCAAACGCGGCGAAAAATTATGCGTCACATATACAAGAAAGACATATATTTGTACGTCATGTAACTCAATATCGCGTTAAATCTCAAAATTTATTGTCGGGAAATATGACGCATGTATTACAAGGAAGGTGCCGCAGATCTTAACTTATTTACCACTAACGAGCTGAGCCGTTCATTTCGGCGACCAGCGGCCGCAGTGCGCTGCTGGCACTCGCAAACGTAACATAGTTCGCCACATACCGGAAGGACAAATGTGCACACATGACACAAATTTTGACGTAGTTTTACACCCAGAAGTTGTACTTGTAATACATGAAGTCGTTATTCCTTAGAAAACGTCGATAATAGTAAAAAAAAAATCGGCTGCTCTGTAAAACGTGCGAAGTGAGATTTCCATGACCGCACAACTTGATAACATACACGGCGTTGTCTGCTTTGTGTGAAACGGATTGTAAAAAAGCTAAGATATCTTCATGTTTGATCTAACGAAGGGTCGCAATTATGGGACGGCGAAGAGATCGACGTAGCTGTACCTTTTATTTAGTGGCTGTCGCGCTTAGCGTTGATAGTCGTAAAGAGAGAGCGTCATTCTTGATTACGAAAGCGCGGATAACATGCAGATACATACATAGTGGCAGAAGGTTGGGAAGAGTAAGATCTGCGGGAAAATGTACTCAATACAACATTACAAAGTTTCGTGCCTGTGTGTGTGCAGTCTTGCTTATGTGTGTCAATACCGCTAGTGTGCGCGCAATATGCTCTACGTGACTCTTACACCCCGCAGAGTATTTTGTTCTGGCGCTTCGATAATGTTGTTTGTTGCCGAGAGTGTGGTTATTTTGTATTTTAATAGTCCTGGGCACTATAGCAATTTAAGCCATAAATGTACCTCCTCAGCTATACAAACTGAGAAACTTTCTTGAAAAGATACCCATGTATATCATATCATTTATTGCTTGCTGATTTACTATTTCGGCTGATGTGATTTAATAGTTTCCTACAGCAACTGACTACAGCAAGAGCAATTGCGCAGTTTGAGGCTATAACGTTTGAAAGACAGGAGGCATTTGTTGTTTAGTAATATGTTTACGTTAGCCTGCAAGCTCATTGATGCACACTGGTTTCAGCGCGGCAGTGCTTGGGAGTGGTAGAATATAAATCCTTGTACCTTGTCCAATGTGCTCTCTCAACAATTGTGCACTTTCAAACAATGCATCAACTAGCGGGCTCAAATCTCTTCTCATTGATAGGGGAACTTCAATACGATATGCTCTAATTTTGTTTAAATTGCCCTGCCGAAATCCAGATATTGAAGCTGCTCAGGGAAAAATCCTCACCTTCTTTCATTGAAGATAGCGTTAGGAACTTCGGATGGTTACTATTTCTCAGGGTCCTTGCAGCGTTGATCTGTTCCTTCAGTGTTGTGTAATGTGCACGTTATCATGTTTGTAACACTGCGAAAAAGATCCGTACTGTCATTACAAGCGAACTGCTAGTCCTGCCCTTATGTTTCTAAATAACTTTTTCCCCGTATCCAGTGTGCATACACCGAATGCTTGCAAGTCATGGGTTGCGAAGCATCTGACAATGCGAACCAGAACTTCAATTCCTGTCATTCCCATTTCGATGCCCATAAGCCGCATCGATCCTTATTTCTAACCAACAGATGCCCAGGTATTTGAACCTTTTTATTCTTCTGTATATTGATATCTGTGAGAAAAAGTGCCTGTTGCGTGGACACTCGGAGTGTGCTTGAGTCCCTAGATATCATGCATATCGCGCGTCAGGCAGTCTTGACGTTAATGATGCTATACATTGATTGACAATTGTTGCTTTTTTCGCACTCGAATATTTGATGCATATCGATGTGAGTGAGGACGCGAACTGCTCGTACACTATGGGTGCGAAAAATGCTAAAACTTTATTTATTATCTGTGCAAGCATTCAGTGCACCTTGGGTATGGTTTCCGCGGACGCTGTTCATTCTTTGGCGTCACCTCAGTCCAACTAACGAAAGCGGCATTGCTCGCAGACCACTACGAAAGGAGCAAAGGTTTTCAATATGGCGTAGTTAGCGCCTAAATTATTTAAACTCTTAATAAGGCCGCGCTAAATAAAAAAGACATATCTACACATGCTATTTGCAAGTCTAATCTCACCGTCCTATTTTTGTGACATTAGTTTACTTCGACCTACGGTCAGCGAAAGTAGAATGAAATATAAGCTGGCTTACTTTTGTGAGTGATTTACAAGATAATGCTTGTCTGCTTTAGCAGGCAAGTTCGCCTAAATTTGTCGTAAATGACAAATTCGCTCTTCCTTTATTAGAGAAGCAAGTATTATTGTACAGCGATTATTAACCGAAATGTAAAGAGGCCATTTGGAAGCACTTTTGTTTTGTTATCAATTTATGTGTAGTAAAAGTTGTAGTAATTTCTAGTTGACCAGGCTCGCCTGCAGATTTAACTACGCTTAGGTATTCATACGTGCAGGCTATCTGAATGGTGGCCTCTGCGTAGTTTTATTAGATTTCATCCTGTTTGTGCTTCCATGCCTGTTTCAGAGCTCGCAAGCTTTTGTACCATCTCGTAATTTACCTTCTTTAGAGCGTACCTTAGAAAAT
Organism: Dermacentor silvarum; assembly: GCF_013339745.2. Taxonomy (NCBI): domain Eukaryota; kingdom Metazoa; phylum Arthropoda; class Arachnida; order Ixodida; family Ixodidae; genus Dermacentor; species Dermacentor silvarum. Next base: position 75,965,315 of record NC_051163.1, read on the forward strand.
TATTTATATCGCCACCCACTTGTAAATACTTCTCGTAACGGGTGTTCGATGTAAGTGCTATGAAATGTAGACTTGAGAAATGTAATGAGATTTCCGGTGCTTTAATGAGATTAGCCGGTGATTGGACGATGTTTTGAAACACGTGTAAGAGTTGTGCATGTAAGGGTGTTCATAACAGCAGCTGTCCTAAATTTCACATGAATATTACTATTTTCGCGAGCAGGCGAAAAGTCACGTATTTTAACGCCTGATGAGTTCCTAACGCTATCTTCAATGAAAGAAGGTGAGGCGGAAAAATGCAACTTTTTTCAGGCACTACCAAAATTTGGTTCATGCAATCGGCAGATTCAAAGTTTTCATGATGGGGCGGTTGCCGCGAGCACCTTACTCAGGCAGTAAACTTATTCAACTGTGTTGTAGTTAGGGTAAGTTGTCGAGTGGGCTTATGTAACCCTGTGAGCCAACGGATTGTCTACCGACAAGAGGTGGCGCAATCAAGCAAATATATTTTTCTTGCGTAGTAATGATGTCGGCGAGGGGGGGGGGGATGGACCGCAGTGTCAGTGGGAGCATGCCTGATGCATTGCTAAATTGATCGGGACTTCAACTGCTGCACACTTGCTGGTGAATATTGTTCTATCTTACCTCATGTGTAAAAAACTTCAGAGATGGCTTTCTCTATTTCATGACATGTATGGCATCTGCGCTTAACCTAAAACGGCTAATGTAGCCTCATCAATGGCATCGGGGTTCGTTTAGTGGAGTCGTTATGTTCAGTATGCGCGCATCCTTCGTCGTTTAGCACAGTGGAAGCGTCCTCTCGATGCCCGTACGAGTCTCCGATAGCGTGCTTAGCAGACATGTATGTTATTTTCAGAACCGCACGCCCATACTTGTTAAACTAGTAAGCTTGTGATACGTAACGCTTAGCAGTTTAAGGAGGAAGTCATGAGTTTAAATATAGGTGTATTATGCCACCTCCACGTCGTGCTCATGATTTCGCGGCCTTTTTCCGAGATGTTGATGTTGCATTCTATAACTGCATAATAGTTTTTTCGAAGAAAGCACTAACTATGAATATCACAGCTAATAATTTAGGTTTGTATACTTGCTACTACGTTGGATTGTTTTCGTAAGCCGTTTATGTGAAAATACTCCGTGTTTTTTATTTTTCATTGGAGATAGCGTTCGGAACTTTTGGATGCTTATTCTTTCGTCAGGTGCTTGCAGCTTTCGTCTGTTCCTTGAGTGTTGTGCAATGTGCACGTTAAATACCATGTTTGTAACAGTGCAAATAAATATCGGTATCAAGCGCTACTCAGGCCGTTATGTTTCTAAATACCTTCTCTTCCGGTATCCAAGGTGCACACACCGAATGCTTGCCGCTGCACGTAGCTGGTGAATATTGTTCTATGTTACGTCATGTTTAAAACCTTCAAGGACATGTTTCCGTATTTCTTGTAATATGTCATGCGCGTCATCTGTAAATAAACTAAAACGCCTAATGTAATCTCATCGATTACATCGCGGTTCGTTTAGTAGTCTCAATTTGTTCGGTATGCATGCAGCCTTCCTTGTTTAGCTCTGAGTGTAAGCTTTCTCGCAATGCCCGTACAGCAGTCTCAGATTGTAGGCTTAATGGACATGCACCTCCTCCACACCCATACTTGCCAAGCTTGTAAGCTTGTCATACATAACTCTTCGCTGTTCAAGGAGGAAGTCATGAGTTTATAAGTGTATTATGACACCTCCCCGTGGTGCTCATGATTTGGAAGCCTTGGTGTGGCATATGAGCGCGTGTTGATTTCAAATTCTATAAGTGCATAATAGATTTTTCCCAGAAAGCACTAACTTTGAATATCAGAGTTGATAATTTAGGTTTGTACTTGCTACTGCGTTGCATTGTTTCCGTAATTCGTAATAATTACGTCGCTTGTACCTGTGTTCTTGGTGATATTTATTTTATGATATCGTTATTTCAGCGTGATACATCGCTTCAATGTTCGCTGGTTTCTGTACCGTAATAGCTAAAGTTTTTGGTGTGTTCAGTTTTTGATGTTTTTAAAGGAAGCGAGTACGATGTGTTTTAATCAAGACGACCCCCTGTAGCCACCAGTGTTCTTTACTTTTCTTTATATGCGAATCTCGACGCTCATCAGAATATTTTGTGCTGTAGAGCTGTACAGTCATTAGCTTCTTCATCGTGTAATGCTAATTACAATAGGATATGGCAGTTGGGCTACTCAGTACATGATAATCAGTCGCAAATGAGCGCCTGTATGTATCCTTTCCTTCTGCGTGTCAGGTCGTCATAACGCGCTAGTTTCGGAATGCTTGTTTCCCTTGAGGAAGCGAATAAATATCAAGTCGTCGAGCGGTCTGTCACCTAATTTATAGAACGCTGATATTATACGAAGTAATGAAAATAAATGCAAACAAGTCGAATGCTTTACATTTCTCATACCTTATCCAAATGTAAACACCGGTGATATGTGTTATTGCGAATACTTTTTTTGTCTATGCAGATCTGCAATCCATCTGAAAGGAGGAAAAGAAGAAGAGCTTTGAAGAAGAGATAAAAGGATTTTCGGTGATGCGAGCAGAGTGCTTGTAAGTTGAAACAAGTGACTAATAAAATTGGCGCTATGGTGAAAGTTTGCAATTATTTTTTATTACCGGTTAGAATTGATAGATTGCAGGCCTGCCTGACCAGCCGACGTCATTTGTGGAATGTCGTATGCTCTTGATAACAAAAAAACAAACAAAAGAACATATGCATTTCTTCTATACTGTAACCCTGCCTGAAACTTCACCAACAGGAATACGTTTGTACATTTCATGGTAGCTGTTATTATTACAGCTGTGATGAAATTCTTCGGATAGTTTGAAACGGTGTTGGATTAGGTGAGAATTGTTCAGGTTTTGTAATGTGCGGCACAGACAACTGGTGATCCATTTTGAATAGGTACCAAGGAAATGCAAACGCGTTGGAAGGAGGCAGAAGATTCGCTGTTGCGATGCGAATAGGATGTTTTAAGGAATAGCATGGACGTGCTTGTCCTGCCTTGCGCAGTGTAGTTGACAGTTAGTGCTCACCTTATGTTCCGTCGTATTGGTACCTCAAAACTTTTTCTTACAATGACTGCACACAAAGTCGCCCTGTTGGCCATTTAGATTAAATTCCTACTTGTGAGCGTGTTTGCACGCTTGCCTTTCAGTATAGCATGAATCCCTACGAACTTTCTCAACTTATAGACGTTATGAACCACCTGCTGAAGCCTTGACGCCGTGAAAGACGCGTTTGCTAACCAGACGCCTACAGTGATGGTGTATACGGCTGCAGTTAACGGCAGGCAAACCGCACTTCTATTAGACCGCGAGATTCGTACCCTCCCAATGTTTGCTACGGCATAACAAACCGATTCAGATATGTTTACGCTTACAATATATACTGGCTGTACTGAAGTACGAAATGGTGGTTTACATCCATATTCTATTACCCGCCCCGCTGAAATAATACCAAATGCGCTGGTTGTTGTCTAGTTGTATGTTATTATATGATATAAACTCTATTAATATCACCCGCCGTGGTCGTTAATTGGCTATGGTGTTGGACTGCTGAGCACGAGGTCGCGGGATCGAATCCCGGCCACGGCGGCCGCATTTCGATGCGGGCGAAATGCGAAAACACCCGTGTACTTAGATTTAGGTGCAAGTTAAAGAACATCAGGTGGTCCAGATTTCCAGAGTCCCCCACTACGGCGTGCCTCATAATCATATCGTGGTTTTGGCACGTAAAACCCCATAATTTAATGTTTTTTTCTATTATAATGGACTGATGTGTACTCACTGCCAGTTCTTTGGTAGTGATATATGCACACCCCTTTATCTGTGCATGCACCGTGGTCCCTTGTGCCCTTATGTCCAAGCAGGCGCCATGACGGGGCAACGCTCTATCCGTTGTCTTTTTGACTTTGCCACCATGCGCCAACATGATGTCACTTGTGCTATTGCGTGTGTGTGTGTGTGTGTGTGTGTGTGTGTGTGTGTGTGTGTGTTGTGTGTGTATGCGTGTTGAGAGTAGCTGAGTGACGGCCCATTTAGTTTTTCTATTGTGGTATAGAAAATAAGTTCTCTCGTAAGGTTGCCTGCATTATCGGTGAACGTGCCGCGTACATACAGATTTACTTGGCGGATTTCTTCGTCATACCGGAAATCTTGTTTGCACAAACAAAGAATCCTCTCTTTTTTGCCACTTAGCGTTCCAGTGCTCGAAACGGCAGACTGCGTAATCTTCAGCGATGCGTGGGCCAATTGGCCGTACCTGAGATGAGCGGCCAAACATGCACGCTTCATTCGAACCGCCGCGATGTAATAGGCGCAGCCGGAATTTCCTTTTCGTTGTGACCAATGTTTTTCGCGTTGCTTTCTGGGTGTGGTTGGGGCACCAGTGTCACAGTGGGGCGGGGGGGGGGGGGCAGGGGCGGCCGCGACATTCAAGTGGAATCTATTCCCTGCGCCAGCCAAGATCATGGCCCGCCTTTCTAAAACAAGTCATCATTGCGGAGGTGAGTAAAACCCTTTCTTTTCCTGTTATGACTCTGCGTGCGCATTCTTATCCAGACAACTTATAAACAGCATTATACTGGAACAGGCAATGCTATACGATGGGTATAGAGACTTAGGCTATCCCACTGTTTTCATTCGCGTTAAAAAATAATACGTCACATATACAAGAAAGACATATATTTGTACGCCATGTAACTGAATATTGCGTTAAGTCTCAAAATTTATTGTCGGGAGATATGACACAAGTATTATTTATTTATTTATTTAATTATTCAAAATACCTTACAGGCCCATTGCAGGGCATTGAGTAAGGGGGGCAACCGTATTACAAGTCAAAAAATAAAAAAAGAAAGATACAGACGAGAAAAAGGCAACAATACAAATATTACAAAAAGCAAAGTACAACATCTTTACACAATATAATACGCAACGAATTCAAGTTATCACGGAATGTTTCGCGATTAGAGATGGATGCAATGTGATCCAGAAGACAATTCCAATGTGCAATAGCTCGAGGTAATGGTGATGAGTTAAATGCCTTCGTTAGACCATGAATGCGTGCAAAACTAAGTGCATTGTGAATGCGTCGAGATGTGCGCATAGGTGCATGAAGCGGCAAACAGTGAAATTTATTACTCTAAATGTACCTGTGAAAAAGACATAAAAGAGCGATGACACGGTAGATCTTCCAATGACTGAAATGTAAGGTCTTGCTTTATTCGGGTAACACTTGAATGATAGTCGTAGTTGCCAGATATGAATCTGGCTGCCCGATTTTGAACACCTTCCAACATACAGATTAGATAATCTTAATATAGTGACCATGTGGATGAAGCGTATTCTAATTGTGGGCGAACATAAGTAAGGTATGCTAATTTACGTACATCATAAGGTGCGTTGCGCAAGTTTATGCGCAGATAGCCGAGTGATTGAGAAGCTTTCGATGAGACAGCTGCTATATGCGTTGTCCAGGATAAATCCGATGAAAGGTGAACGCCGAGATATTTGTACGAAGGGGTAGCCAAAATTATGGTATCATCCATTGAATAGTGAAATACCGAGTTAGTGCGCTTTCTACTAACGAAATTAACTTGCATTTCGAGGCGTTAAGGGACATCTGCCAAGTTACGCACCATCTATTGGTTAGGTCAAGGCCATTTTGCAGTTCAGAATGATCGTCGAAACATTTAATATTGCGGTAGATGACGCAGTCGTCAGCGAACAACCTAACGGAGGATGAAAGGTTAGCGGGCAAGGAAGGCGCCGCAGATCTGAGCTTATTTACCACTGAGCTGAGCGGTACGTTTCTGCGACCAGCGGCCGCAGTGCGCTTCTGGCACTCGCAAACGTAACATAGTTCACCACATACCGTAAGGTCAAATGTGCACATGTGACACAAATTTAGACGTAATTTTACATCCAGAAGTTGTACTTGTAATACATCAAGTCGTTATTCCTTAGAAAGCGTCGCTAAAAAAAAATCTGGTGCTCTGTAAAACGAGCGAAGTGAGATTTCCATGACCGCACAACTTGCTAACTTACGCGGCGTTGTCTGCTTTGTGTGAAACGGATTGTCAAACAGCTAAGATATCTTCATGTTTGATCTCCTAACGAAGGGTCGCAATTATGGGACGGCGAAGAGATCGACGTACCTGTACCTTTTATTTAGTGGCTGTCGAGCTTAGCGTTGATAGTCCTAAAGAGAAAGCGTTATTCTTGATTACGAAAGCGTGGATATTATGCAGATAAATACAAACCAGCAGAAAGTTGGCAAGAGTAAAATCTGCAGGCAAATGTACTTATTACAACTTTACAAAGTGTTGTGCCAGTGTGTGTGTGCAGTCTTGCTTGTGTTTGTCAGTACCGCTAATGTTTCCGCAATATGCTACGTGACTCTTACGCCCCGCGGAGTGTTTTGTTCTGTCGCTTCGATAATGTTTGTCGCCGAGAGTGCGGTTATTTCTGTATTTGTATAGCCCTGGTTTACTATAACATTTTAAATCATAAATGTTCCTCTCCAGCTCTACAAACTGTGAAACTTGTTTTCAAAGATACCCATGTATATCAGATCATTTTACCAGCTGATTTGCAATTTCGGCTGATATGATTTAATAGTTCCTACAGCAACTGGCTACAGCAACAGCAATTGCGCAGTTCGAGGCTATAACGTTTGAAAGACAGGAGGCATTTGTTGTTTATTAATATGTTTACGTTAGCCTGGAAGCTCATTGATACACACTGGTTTCAGCGCGGCAGTGCTTGGGAGTGGCATAATATAAATCCTTGTACCTTGTCCAATGTGCTCTCTCAACAATTGTGCACTTTTAAACAACGCAGCAACTAGCGGGTTCATCGTTATTCTTATTGATAGGGGAACTTTATATGCTGTAATTTTGTATTCAAACGTATAGCTTCACTGGCTTTACTCAGCAATAAAACAAATAACAAAGCATAGACGTTTCGCCACCTATGCGGGTGGCATCGTCAGTACACGAATGGCGTACCATGAAAGAGTACGTCAACTTATATCTTGCCATAAACATCCGACAAAGGACCACGATTACTGTTGCATGCATTCCCACCGCCGCCGGGCACCCACTGGTTCAAATGGGTACAAGTGTGCCCCGGCCTGGCGTTCGGCTTCCTTCAGGGGTGATACGCTTGGGAAAGGAGCCTGCGCCCTGAATTCCTGTCGAAACCAACGTCAGCACGCAAAATTTTGTTTAATTTTGTTTAATTTGCCATGCCAAAATCCAGATTTGGAGCTGCTCAGGGAAAAATCATCACCTTCTTTCATTGAAGATAGCGTTAGGAACTTCGGACGGTTATTATTTCTCACGGTGATTACAGCGTCGATCTGTTGCTTGAGTTTTGTGTAATGTTCACGTTAGCATGTTTGTAACACTGCGGAAAATATCCGTACTAGCATTATAAGCGAACTGCTAGGCCTGGCCTTTTGTTTCTAAATAACTTTTTCCCCGTATCCAGTGTGCATACATCGAATGCTTGCAAGTCAGGGTTCGCGAAGCATCTCACAGTGAGAACCAGAACTTCAATTCTTGTCATTCCCATTTCGATGCCAATAAGCCGCATCGATCCTTATTTCTAACCAAGAGATGCTAGAGCTCAGGTATTTGAACCTTTTTTATTCTTCTATATATTGATATCTCTGAGAAAAAGTGCCTGTCGCGTGGACACTCGGAGCGTGCTTGAGTCCATAGATATCATGCATATCGCCGTCAGCAGTCTTGACGTTCATGATGCTACATTGATTGACAATTGTTGCTTTTGTCGCACTCGAAAATTCGATGCATATCGATGTGAGTGAGGACGCGAACTGCACGTACACAATGGATGCGAAAATATGCGAAACTTTTATTTATTATCTATGCAAGCGTTCAGTGCACCTTGGGTATGGTTTCCGCGGACGCTGTTCATTCTTTGGCGTCACCTCAGTCCAACTAACGAAAGCGGCCTTGCTCGCAGATCACTACGAAAGGAGCAAAGCTTTTCAATACGATGTAGTTAGCGCCTAACATATTTAGACACCTGATAAGGCTGCGTTAAATAAAAAAAAGACATATCAACACATGCTATTTGTAAGTCTAATCTCACCGTCCTGTTTTTGTGACATTAGTTTTGTTTTACCTACGGTCAGCGAAAGTAGAACGAAATATAAGCTGGCTTACTTTTGTGAGTGATTTACAAGATAATGCTTGTCTGCTTTAGCAGGCAAGTTCACCTAAATTTGTCGTAAATGACAAATTCGTTCTTCCTTTATTAGAGAAGCAAGTAATATTGTATAGCGATAATTAACCGAAATGTAAAGAGGCCATTTGGAAGCACTTTTGTTTTGTTATCAATTTATGTGTAGTAAAAGTTATAGCAATTTCTAGTTGACCAAGCTCACCTGCAGATTTAACTACGCTTAGGTATTTATATGTGCAAGGCTATCTGAATGGTGGCGTCTGCGTTGTTTTGTTCGATTTCATCCTGTTTGTGCTTCCAAGCGTGTTTCAGTGCTCGCAAGCTTTTGTGCTATCTCGTAATTTAAGTTTATTTAAAGCGCAGCTCAGAAAATTATTTACATCGCCACCCACTTGTAAATACTTCTCCTAACGGGTGTTCGATGTAAGTGCTATGAAATGTAAACTGGAGCAATGTAATGAGATTGGCCAGTGCCAATATAACCGAGCTACCTGACGATGTGTTGAAACGCGTGTAAGAGTTGTGCATGTAAGGGTATTTAAAACTGCAGCTGTCCTAAATTTCACATAAATATTACTATTCTCGCGAGCAGGCGAAAAGTCACGTATTTTAACGCCTGATGAGTATGTTTTCTAATACACGACGCTGGCCTTCTCAACGGAAAACTCAACGTTTTTCAGGCACTGCCAAAATTTGGTTCATGCAATCGGCAGATTCAAAGTTTTCATGATGGGGCGGTTGCCGCGAGCACCTTACTCAGGCAGTAAACTTATTCAAATGTGTTGTTGTAGTTAGGCTAAGTTGTCGAATGGGCTTATGTAACCCTGTGAGCCAACGCATTGTCTACCGAAAAGAGGTGGCGTAATCAAGCAAATATATATTTCTTGCGTAGTAATGATGTCGGGGAGGGGGGGGGGGGATGGACCGCAGTTTCAGTGGGAGCACACCTGATGCATGGCTAATTTGATCGGGACTTCAACTGCTGCACACCTGCTGGTGAATATTGTTCTATCTTACCTCATGTTTAAAAAACTTCAGAGATGGCTTTCTCTATTTCATAACATGTACGGCATCTGCGTTTAAACTAAAACTGCTAATGTAGCCTCATCAATGGCATTGGGGTTGGTTTAGTGGAGTGGTTATGTTCAGTATGCGCGCATCCTTCGTCGTTTAGCTCAGTGGAAGCGTCCTCTCGATGCCCGTACGAGTCTCTGATAGCGTGCTTAGCGGTCATGTATGTTATTTTTAGAACCGCAGTCCCATACTCGCTAAACTAGTAAGCTTGTGATACGTAACGCTTAGCAGTTTAAGGAAGGAGTCATGAGTTTAAGTATAGGTGTATTATGACACCTCCACGTCGCGCTAATGATTTCGCGGCCTTTTTGTGAGATGTTGATGTTGCATTCAATAACTGCATAATAGTGTTTTTCGGAGAAAGCACTAACTATGAATATCACAGCTAATAATTTAGGTTTGTATACTTGCTACTACGTTGGATTGTTTTCGTAAGCCGTTTATGTGAAAATTCTCCGTGTTATTTTTTTTTTATTTTTCATTGGAGATAGCGTTCGGAACTATTGGATGTTTATTCTTTCGTCAGGTGCTTGCAGCATTCGTCTGTTCCTTGAGTGTTGTGCAATGTGCACGTTAAATGCCATGTTTGTAACAGCGCAAATAAATATCGGTAATGCAAGCGCTACTCAGGCCGTTATGTTTCTAAATACCTTCTCTTCCGGTATCCGAGGTGCGCACACCGAATGCTTGCCGCTGTACGTTGCTGGTGAATATTGTTCTAAGTTACGTCATGTTTAAAACCTTCAAAGACATGTTTTCGTATTTCATGTGATATGTCATGCGCGGTATCCGTAAATAAACTAAAACGCCTAATGTAATCTCATCAATTACATCGCGGTTCGTTTATTAGTCTCAATTTGTTCGGTATGCATGGAGCCTTCCTTGTTTAGCTCTGAGTATAAGCTTTCTCGCAATGCCCGTACAACAGTCTCAGATTGCAGGCTTAACGGACATGAACCTCCTTCACAGCCACACTTGCCAAACTTGTAAGCTTGTCATACATAACTCTTCGCAGTTCAAGGAAGAAGTCATGAGTTTATAAGTGTATTATGACACCTCCACGTCGTGCTCATGATTTCGAGGCTTTGGTGTCTGATATGAGCACGTGTTGTTAAATTTTATAAGTACATAATAGATTTTTCACAGAAAGCACTAACTTTGAATATCAGAGTTGATACTTTAGGTTTGTACTGGCTACTGCGTTGCATTGTTTCCGTAATTCGTAATAATTACGTCGCTTGCACCTGTGTTCTTGGTAATGTTTATTTTATGATATTGTTATTTCAGCGTGATAGATCGCTTCAATGTTCGCTGATTTCTGTACCGTAATAGCTAAAGTTTTTGGTGTGTTCAGTTTTTGTTGTTTTTAAAGGAAGCTAGTACGATGTGTTTTAATCAAGACGACTTCCTGTCGCCACCAGTGTTCTTTACTTTTCTTTATATGCGAATCTCTACGTTCATCCGAATATTTTGTGCTGTAGAGCTATGCAGTCGCTAGCTTCTTCACCGTGTAATGCTAATTGCAATAAGATATGGCAGTTGGGCTACTCAGTACATGATAACCAGTCGCAAATGAGGGCCTGTATGTATCCTTTCCTTCTGTGTGTCAGGTCGTCATAACGCGCTAGTTTCGCAATGGTTCTTTCCCTTGAGGAGGCGAATAAATATCATGTCGTCGAGTGGTCTGTCACCTAATTTAGAGGACGCCGATATTATTCGAAGTAATGAAAATAAAGCAAACAAGTCGAATGCTTTAGATTTCTCATATATTATCCGTCTGTAAACGGCGGAGAGATGTGTTATTGCGAGTATATTCTTTCTATGTAGATCTGCAAGCTATCAGAATGGAGAAAAAGAAGAAGAGCTTTGAAGAAGAAGATAAAAGATTTTCTGATGATGCGAGCAGAGTGCTGGTAAATTGAAACAAGTGACTATAAAATTGGTGCTGTGGTGACAGTTTTACAATTGATTTCTTATTACCGGTTAGAATTGATAGATTGCAGGCCTGCCTGCCCAGCCGATCATTATTTGTGGAATGTCGTATGCTCTTGATAACAAAAAAAGTGAACAAAAGAACATATCTCTTTTTTCAATACTGGAACCCTGCCTGAAACTTCACCGACAGAAATATGTTTGTACATTTCATGGTAGATGTTATTACAGCTGTGATGAAATTCTTCGGATTGTGTGAAACGGTGTTGTATTAGGTGAGAATTGTTCAGGCTTTGTAATGTGCGGCACAGACAACTGGTGATCCATTTTGAATAGGTACCAAGGAAATGCAAACGCGTTGGAAGGTGGCAGAACATTCGTTGTTGCGATGCGATTAAGATGTTCTCAGGGATAGCATGGAGGTGCTTGTCCTGCCTTGCGCAGGATAGTTGATAGTAAGTGCTCAACCTTGTGTTCCGTCGTCCTTGCACCTCAAAACTTTTATTGCGATAGCAATTATATGGACACTTCAACCGGATTTCTGCCGTCGTCGTCGCCGTCGCCGTCGTCGTCGCAGTCACCGTCGCCGTTGCCGTGAGGTTCCCTGTAGATAAAATCTTCGCCGCGCGCCGTATGCCCGAGCGGAAGCGTGCGGGGACGCGCGCTATCACGGAGAGCGAACGCACTCAATCTCCCACGCGCAAGCAAGGAAGCGGGAAGCCAGCGCCGGAGTGAGCGGGGGGGGGGGGGGGGGAGGGCGCACTTCCACTCTGCCAACAACCGCGCTCGTCGCTCGTCCGCACCGTCTCTTATCTCCACACGGCTCTGACCTTTATGCGCCGTGCATTCGCCGCTCAGTTTCCGTTGAAGCGATAGACCGCACGTACTTTCGCCGCTGCGGCGTATGCTTGCTGCCAGCGTTTTGACAGTCGTTGTCTGCAGTCATTCAGTGTGATCTATTCGTGTTTGTATGTGCGCGCTCACACGACGCTTGTTCATTCAGTTAGTAATAGTCGGGTCACATTTTCCAACGCACGCTACACATGCAATGCTGCTCGGATCGGCAGTGCAGCGCTACAAGTGTGTCCCTTCGCACGCGCTGCCCACGGGAAGCGCTTCTCATCAACACCACCGTTTCACACGCGCCTTCTCGTGGTCATCGAGTCTCTCTTCATATCGGTCTACTTACGCCGCAGCGCACCTGCTTACTTAATCAGCTCATGTTTACTACAATTCATATTGCTACCAAAGCTGCTCACCTTACTTCGTATGACATTGCTGTGTTCCTATCGCATTCATTGCTTCGCGCTTAGGGCGAAACTGTGACATTTTTTCTTACAGTGACTGCACACCAAATCGCCCAGTTGGCCATTTAGAATAAATTCGTACTTGTGAGCGTGTTTGCGCTCTTGCCTTTCAGTAAAGCACGAATTCCTAGGAACTTTCTCAACTTATAGTCGTTATGAACCGCCTGCTGAAGCCATGACGGTGTGAAAGACGCGTTCGGTAGCCGGACGCCGACAGTGATGGTGTATACGGCCGCAGTTTATGGCGGGCATACCACACTTTCATTACGCCACGAGATTCATAACCTCTACCATGACTGCTACCATATAACAAACCGATTCAGATATGTTTACGCTTACACTATATACTGGCTGTATTGAAGTACTAAATGGTGGTTAGCATCCGTTTTCTTTTACCCGCCCCGCTGAAGTAAAAACAAACGCGTTGGTTGTTGTCTAGTTGTCTGTTACTATATGATGTAAAATCTATTATAATCACCCGCCGTGGTTGCTCAGTCGCTATGGTGTTGGAGTGCAGAACATGAGGTCGCGGGATCAAATCCCGGCCACGGAGGCCGCAATTCGATGGGGGCGAAATGGAAAACACCCGTGTACTTAGATTTAGGTGCAAGTTAAAGAACATCAGGTGGTCCAGATTTCCGGAGTCCCCTATTACGGCGTGCCTCATAATCATGTCGTGGTTTTAGCACGTAAAACCCCATAATTTAATGTTTTTTTTCTATTATAATCGACTAATGTGTACTCACTGCCAGTTCTTTGGTAGTTATATATTCGCACCCTTTCATCTGTGCGTGCACCGTGGTCCCCTGTGTCCTAATCTCAATCTGGGCACCATGACCGGGCAATGCTTTATCCCTCGTCTTTTTGTTTTGGCATAATGCGCCAACATGATGTCACTTGTGAGTTTGTGTGTGTGTTGAGAGTAGCTCAGTGACGGCGCATATAGTTGTTCGGTCGTGGTATAGAAAACAAGTGATCTCGTAAGCTTGCCTGCGATATCGTTGAACGTGCCGCCTACCAACAGATTTACATGCCGGATTTCTTCGTCGTACCGGAATCTTGTTTGCACAAACAAAGAATCCGCTCTTTTTTTGCCACTCAGTGTTGCAATGCTCGAAACGGCAGACTGCGTAGTCTTCACCGATGTGTGGGCCAAGCGGCCGAACATGCTCGCTTCAATCGAACCGCCGTGATGTTGTAGGCGCCGCCGGAACGTTTGTTTCTTTGTGACCGATGTTTTTCGCGTTGCTTTCTGGGTGTTGTTGGGGCGCCAGTGTCACGGTGGGGCGGGGGGGGGGGGGGGGAGGGGTGGCCGCGACATTGAAGTGGAATCTATTCCCTGCGTCAGCCATCATCTTGGGCCGCCTTTCTACAACAAGTCGTCATTGCAGAGGTGAGTAAAACCCTTTCTTTTCCTGTTATGACTCTGCGTGTGCACGCTTATCCAGACAATTTATAATCAGTAATGTACCATAACAGGCTTTGCTATACGAAGGGTAGAGTGACTTAGGATATCCCACTGTTATTATTCGCGGCAAAAAATAGTCGTCACATATACAAGAAATACATATATTTGTACGTCATGTAACTCAATATAGCGTTAAGTCTCAAAATTTACTGGCGGGAAATATGACACAAGTATACAAGGAAGGCGCCGCACATCTGAGCTTATTTACCACGAACTGAGCTGAGCGGTTCATTTCTGCGCCCATCACCCGCAGTGCGCTGCTTGTACTCGCAAACGTCACATTGTTCACCACATACCGGAAGGACAAATGTGCACATATGACACAAACTTTGACGTAATTTTCCATCCAGAAGTTGTACTTGTAATACATGAAGTCGTTATTCCTTAGAAAGCGTCGCTAATAAAAAACAATAAAAAAATCGGCTGCTCTGTGAAACGAGCGAAGTGAGATTTCCATGACCGCGCAACTTGCTAACTTCCGCGGCTTTGTCTGCTTTTTGTGAAACTGAGCGCAAACAGCTAAGATATTGTCGCAAGATGCGAAGAACGGCACACAGAACGACGGTCGTGCGACAACAAACACAGGCTCTATATTCAAGCCGCAACAATAATTGTCCGCGCCAACTTTATCTTCTTCGGAGAGAGAGATGCTTGCGCTCGTGTCTCACCCTTCATTGTATTCTTTAGTCGTGACATTGCCTCTCTTCTAAGAAAGCATCGTCTCGATGCTTTATCGTGACGATGCCAGGATCTGTTCACGCGTACGCTGCAGTGATGTCATTCGGACAAATAAGGCTTCATCCGGACGACGTGCACAATCTCCGGTGGATTCTGTCGACGCCTTGAGGAATGTAGACTATCGGAAACGACTTCATAGTTGACATCGGAAAGACGTCGTATGACTTTATACGGACCGAAGTACCGCCTCAGTAGTTTCTCTGAAAGGCCACGACGGCGGACAGGAGTCCAGACCCAAACTCTCTCTCCAGGCTCGTAGGAGACTCTTCGGTGGCGAAGGTTATAGCGTCCTGCATCGTACTTCTGCTGCCGACGAATACGTATGCGTGCAAGTTGTCGGGCTTCTTCAGCACGCTGAGTGATGTAGTCAGCATCAGTTTCGACGCCATCGCATCCATGTTCATGCGGCAACATTGCGTCGAGCATGGTTGTGACATCGCGACCGTGGAGAAGGCGGAACGGTGTCATCCTCGTAGTCTCTTGCTGAGCCGTATTGTATGCAAAGGTGACATATGGCAATATCTCGTCCCAGTTTTTATGCTCCACATCAACATACATGCAAAGCATATCCGCAAGTGTCTTACTGAGGCACTCCGTGAGTCCATTCGTTTGCGGATGGTACGCCGTTGCCTGCCGATGAGATGTGCCACTAAGTCTTAAAACAGTGCCCAATAACTCGGCTGTGAATTCAGTTCCTCTGTCGGTTATTAATACTGTGGGGGCGCCATGTCTCATTACAACATTTTCTATAAGAAATCGAGCTGCTTCACTGGCCGTTCCCCGCGGCAGAGCTTTGGTTTCGGCGTAGCGCGTGAGATAGTCCATGGCTACGATAATCCATCGGTGTCCCGTAGCAGAAGTTGGAAATGGGCCTAGCAGATCCATTCCGACTTGTGCAAACGGAGTTCTGGGTACATCGATAGGATGGAGGAAGCCTGCTGGTTTGACGGCTGGCACTTTCCGCCGCTGGCAATCAAGGCATGTGCGGACGTACTGTTGAACGGTCGCCGTCAATCTTGGCCAGTAATACTTTTGTCTCACTCTGTAAAGCGTTCGTGTGAAGCCCAAATGGCCGGATGTTGCTTCATCATGGCACGCCTGCAATATTTCATGCCTGAGAGATGGTGGAACGACGAGCAAGTAGGGGCTGCCATTCGGAGAAAAGTTCACTTTATAGAGGACGTCGTTGCGTAAGCAAAACGATGGAAGTCCTCTTCCAAAACGTTTTGGCAGAGTAGAAGTGCGACCCTCCAGGAATCTAATAATGGGCTCCAATTCTGGGTCCTCGCGTTGCGGCTGTGCAAGCGTAGTCGTGTTGACAACCGCAACAAACGCTGTAGCATCGTCATCTTCTGGACTTGCAGGTTCGAATGGGGCACGAGAAAGACAGTCGGCGTCCGTATGCCGCTTTCCCGACTTGTACACAATAGTCATGTCGAACTCTTGAAGTTTAAGGCTCCAGCGCGCCAATCGTCCTGATGGGTCTTTTAAATTCGTCAGCCAGCAAAGTGAGTGGTGGTCACTGACAACAGAAAACGAGCGGCCGTACAAATATGGGCGAAATTTGATCACCGCCCAAACCACCGCAAGACACTCTTTTTCTGTGGTGGAATAATTTTCTTCTGTGCGGGAAAGGCTTCTACTTGCATAAGCTATTACTTTTTCAGCGCCGTCTTGCCACTGCACAAGTACAGCTCCTAAGCCGATATTGCTGGCATCGGTGTGAACTGCTGTCGGGGCGTCTTCATCGAAGTGTCCCAGGACCGGTGGATTTTGAAGGCGTTGCCGTAGCTCGTCGAATGCTTTCTGCTGATCTTCATCCCATACGAATGGAGAATGTGAATGGAGAATGTGACTGGTGGAATGTCTTCTCTGGTGAAGCGTGTCAACGGTGACGCAATGCGCGAAAAGTTCTGAATAAAACGCCGGTAATATGCGCATAAGCCTAAAAATCGTCTCACTGCCTTTTTGTCGGATGGCACAGGAAAATGTTCAACGGCAGCTATCTTTTCCGGATCAGGCCGTACCCCCTCATTACTGACAACATGGCTTAGAAAAAGAAGCTCTTCGAAGCCTAAATGGCATTTTTCCGGCTTAAGCGTGAGACCGGCGGACCGTATGGCTTGAAAAACAGCACGTAGTCGCCTCAAGTGCTCGTCGAATGTCGCAGAGAATACAATCACATCGTCTAGATATACTAAGCACGTTTGCCACTTGAGTCCTGATAAAAGGGTGTCCATTAGCCGCTGAAATGTTGCCGGCGCGGAGCACAAGCCGAAGGGAAGTACCCTAAATTCATAGAGGCCATCAGGTGTCACGAATGCTGTTTTCTCGCGGTCTCTTTCGTCTACTTCTATTTGCCAATAGCCACTCCTTAGATCCATCGACGAGAAATAGCGTGCATGCCGTAGTTTATTGAGAGAATTGTCTATGCGGGGTAGCGGGTAAACGTCCTTCTTAGTGACCTGGTTGAGTTTGCGGTAGTCGACGCAGAAGAGCAAGCTGCCATCCTTCTTTTTGACTAACACTACCGGCGATGCCCAAGGACTTTTCGACGGCTGAATAACGTCATCCTGAAGCACTCTCTGCGCCTGGTTTTCTATCGCTTCGCGTTCTCGCACTGCCACCCGGTATGGGTTTTGCCGTATGGGTCTGGCCGTTTCGTCTGTAATAATTCGATGTTTGGTCAGTGGCGTTTGGCCAACTTTGGACGTCGAAGAGAAACAGTTCCGAAACTCATCAATAAGCTCGAGGAGTCTTTCTTTTTGTTTAGGTAGCAAACTTGGGCCGACATCAACGGATAGAGGCACGTTTGGCAGACCGGGGGAATCGTCTTGTTCAACAGTCATGCAGTCGGTAACCTCATTCAGCTCTTCCACGTGCGCGACTGCCATACAATATCGAAGCGAACTCGAGGAAAGGTAGGTGGAAAGCTCTGGTGTCCGGGGTCACGATACGGGCAAAAACGGTAAATGTGGCCGGCTTCTCCACAATGAAAGCACAAAGGACGGCGGTCGACGGTGCGCCACATTTCCGTCCTGCGAACAAATGGTCGACTTGTGGGCGTCCTCTGCGGCCAAGCTGCAGTCGCCTGCGGAGGAAAGTAGGCCGATGTTTCCACAGGTACACTAGGTTGCGTGGTCAGTGGCTGCGCGTTGTACGGCGGGGATGGCGGCTCGTTGAAAGGACGAGCCATTGGTTGTGAGTTGTAGGCTGCTGCTGGAGGAGGATGACGAACAGCCGATGCGTAGCTGAGAGACCGTTGGTCCGGTAGAGATTCGGGCAACGAGAATGCCTGCCTGATTTCTTGTCGCACAACCTCTGCTACAGAAGCCTCGACTGACTCCTGCGGGGTCACAAGGAGGTTGCGAATCTCTTCACGAACAACCTCCCGGATGAGCTCACGAAGCTCATTGCCGGCAGCCAGAGCAGAAACGTTGCTCGAGGCTTTGCTTGGGCGATCGAAGGGTCGGCAACGTTGTTGCAGTGCTCGTTCGATGGACGTAGCTTCTGAGATGAATTCGGCAACGGTTGTCGGCGGGTTGCGAAGAAGACCGGCGAAAAGTTGTTCCTTGACGCCTCGCATCAGATGGCGAATTTTCTTTGCTTCCGGCATCTCTGGGTCAGCGCGGCGGAACAGGCGGGTCATGTCCTCCGCAAACATGGCGACGCTCTCATTCGGTTTCTGGATGCGCGACTCAATTAGTTGGTGGGCAGAATTGCGACGATCGTTGTTTGCGAAGGTGGTGGTAAGCTGCTGTCGAAACTCATTCCAGGAAGTCAGTGTGGCTTCCCGGTTCTCGTACCACGTACGAGCGCTGTCCGCCAGAGCGAAGTAGACGCGTGAGAGTTTTTCTTCTGCAGTCCACCGATTCGCCTTGGCGACTCGCTCGTATTGCGCGAGCCAATCTTCGACGTCCTCGTAAACATCACCATGGAATGTCTCCGGAGTCTGAGGATGCGCAGAGTCGCCTGAGAAGGTCCTGCGGTTGCCATCTCGTTAGGTAGAGGTCCGGTTGGTGGGGAGTTCTCCAATAATATTACCTCCGCGCTGAGGCCACGCAGTCGGCGACTGTAGCTGTGGACAGGAGTGTCCACTGGAGGAACTGATTGCGGGTTTGAACTGGGCGTTGCACTCCGTACAGGAGTTCCGGGCATCAGAGAGTACCCAGCACCCCCACCAGTGTCGCAAGATGCGAAGAACGGCACACAGAACGACGGTCGTGCGACAACAAACACAGGCTCTATATTCAAGCCGCAACAATAATTGTCCGCGCCAACTTTAACTTCTTCGGAGAGAGAGATGCTTGCGCTCGTGTCCATCCCTTCATTGTCTTCTTTAGTCGTGACAATATCTTCATGTTTAACCTCCTAACGAAGGGTCGCAATTATGGGACGGAGAAGAGATCGACGTACCTGTAGCTTTCATTTAGCGGCTGTCGCGCTTAGCGTTGATAGTCGTATAGAGAGAGCGTTATTCTTGATTACGAAAGCACGGGTATTATGCAGATACATACATAGCGGCAGAAAGTTGGGAAGAGTAAAATCTGCAGGCAAATGTACTCATTACAACATTACAAAGAGTCGTGTCTGTGTGTGTGCAGTCTTGATTGTGTGTGTCAATTTCGCTAGTGTGTGCGCAATATGCTCCACGTGACTCTTACACCTGGCGGAGTGTTTTATTTTTGCGCTTCGATAATGTTGTTTGTTGCCGAGAGTGCAGTTATTTTTGTATTTTGATAGCCCTGGACACTATAACATTTTAAACCATAAATGTAGCTCTGCAGCTCTACAAACTGAAACTTATTTCAAGGATACCCATGTATATCATATCATTTATTGCCTGCCATAGGTCGGCAGTGTGGGAGAACACTCACTCACAATCACTGACCATAAATTTTTCCAGGCCCCGCACACACTCACGTTCACACTCATCTCCACTCACACTCACAGCACTCACTCGCACTCGCACTCATCTCCACTCACACTCACAGGCACTCACTCGCACTCGCACTCACCTGCACTCACACTCAATGGCACTCACTCGCACTCGCACTCACCTGCACTCACACTCACTGTCACTTTCTCGCACTCGCACTCACCTGCACTCACACTAACTGGCACTCACTCGCACTCGCCCTCACCTGCACTCACACTCAATGGCACTCACTCGCACTCGCACTCACCTGCACTCACACTCACTGTCACTTTCTCGCACTCGCACTCACCTGCACTCACACTCACTGGCACTCACTCGCACTCACCTCCTCTCACACTCACAGACACTCACTCGCACTCATCTCCACTCACACTCACAGGCACTCACTCGCACTCACCTGCACTCACACTCACTGGCACTCAATCGCACTCTCACTCACCTGCACTCCTCACACTCACTGGCACTCACTCGCACTCCCACTCACACTCACTGGCACTCACGCGCACTCGCACTCACTTCCACTCAAAGTCACTGGCGCTCACTCACACTCACTGGCACCCACTCGCACTTGCACTCACCTCCACTCACACTCACTGACACTCAATCGCACTCACCCTCACACTCACTGGCACTCACTCGCACTCGCACGCACCTCCACTCACAATCACTGGCACTCACTCGCACTTGCACTCACCTGCACTCACACTCACTGGCACTCACTCGCACTCGCACTCACCTGCACTCACACTCACAGGCACTCACTCGCACTCGCACTCACCTCCACTCACAGGCACTCACTCGCACTCACACTCACTGGCACTCACTCGCACTCGCACTCACCTGCACTCACTCTCACTGGCACTCACGCGCACTCGCACTCACAGGCACTCACTCGCACTCACCTGCACTCACACTCACTGGCACTCACTAGCAATCGCAATCACCTGCGCTCACACTCACAGGCACTCACTTGCACTCGCACTCACCTGCACTCACACTCACTGGCACTCACTCGCACTCGCACTCACCTGCACTCACACTCACTGGCACTCACTCGCAGTCGCGCTCACCTGCACTCACACTCACTGGCACTCACTCGCACTCGCAAGCACCTCCACTCACACTCACAGGCACTCACTCGCACTCGCACTCACACTCTCTGGCACTCACTCGCACTCACCTGCACTCACACTCACTGGCACTCACTCGCACTCGCACTCACCTGCACTCACACTCGCTGGCACTCAATCGCACTCGCACTCACCTGCACTCACACTCACTGGCACTCACTCGCAGTCGCGCTCACCTGCACTCGCACTCACTGGCACTCACTCGCACTCGCAAGCACCTCCACTCACACTCACAGGCACTCACTCGCACTCGCACTCACACTCTCTGGCACTCACTCGCACTCACCTGCACTCACACTCACTGGCACTCACTCGCACTCGCACTCACCTGCACTCACACTCACTGGTACTCACTCGCAGTCGCACTCACCTGCACTCACACTCACTGGCACTCACTCGCACTCGCACTCACCTCCACTCACACTCACTGGCACTCACACGCACTCGCACTCACCTGCACTGGCACTCACTCGCACTCGCACTCACACTCACTGGCACTCACTCGCACTCGCACTCACCTGCACTCACTCGCACTCGCACTTACTCGCACTCGCACTCACCTGCACTCACACTCACTGGCACTCACCCGCACTCGCACTCACCTGCACCCACACTCACTGGCACTCACTCGCACTTGCTCTCACCTGCACTCATACTCACTGCCACTCACTCGCACTCACCTGCACTCACACTCACAGGCTCTCACTCGCACTCACCTCCACTCACACTCACAGGCACTCACTCGCACTCGCACTCACACTCACTGGCACTCACTCGCCCTCGCACTCACCTGCACTCACATTCACTGGCACTCACTCGCACTCACCTGCACTCACACTCACTGGCACTCACTCGCACACGCACTCACTGGCACTCACTCGCACTCGCACTCACCTGCACTCACACTCACTCGCACTCACCTGCACTCACACTCACTGGCACTCACTCGCACTCGCACTCACGCACTCGCACTCACCTGCACTCACACTCACTGGCACTCACTCGCACTTGTACTCACCTGCACTCACACTCACAGGCACTCACTCGCACCCGCACTCACCTACACTCACACTCACAGGCACTCACTCGCACTCGCACTCACCTGCACTCACACTCACAGGCACTCACTCGCACTCGCACTCACCTGCACTCCACTCACTGGCACTCACTCGCACTCACCTGCACTCACACTCACAGGCACTTACTCGCACTCACCTGCACTCACACTCACTGGCACTCACTCGCACTCGCACTCACCTGCACTCACACTCACTGGCACTCACTCGCACTCGCACTCACCTACACTCACACTCCCAGGCACTCACTCGCACTCGCACTCACCTGCACTCACACTCACTGGCACTCACTCGCACTCGCACTCACCTGCACTCACACTCACTGGCACTCACTCGCACTCACCTGCACTCACACTCACTGGCACTCACTCGCACTCGCACTCACCTGGCACTCACTCGCACTCACTGGCACTCACTCGCACTCGCACTCACCTGCACTCACACTCACTGGCACTCACTCGCACTCGCACTCACCTGCACTCACACTCACTGGCACTCACTCGCACTCGCACTCAACTCACTGCACTCACACTCACTGGCACTCACTCGCACTCACTCACCTGCACTCACACTCACAGGCACTCACTCGCACTCACTGCACTCACACTCACCGGCACTCACTCGCACTCGCACTCACCTGCACTCACACTCACTGGCACTCACTCGCACTCGCACTCACCTGCACTCACACTCACTGGCACTCACTCGCACTCGCACTCACCTGCACTCACACTCACTCGCACTCACACTCACTGGCACTCACTCGCACTCGCACTCACCTCCACTCACTGGCACTCACTCGCACTTGCTCTCACCTGCACTCACTCTCACTGCCACTCACTCGCACTCACCTGCCCTCACACTCACAGGCTCTCACTCGCACTCACCTCCACTCACACTCACAGGCACTGACTCGCACTCGCACTCACCTGCACTCACACTCACTGGCACTCACTCGCACTCGCACGCACCTCCACTCACACTCACAGGCACTCACTCGTACTCGCACTCACTGGCACTCACGCGCAATCGCACTCACCTGCACTCACACTCACTGGCACTCACTCGCACTCGCACTCACCTGCACTCACACTCACTGGCACTCACTCGCACTCGCACTCACTGGCACTCACACTCACAGGCACTCACTCGCACTCACCTGCACTCACACTCACTCGCACTCGCACTCACCTGCACACACACTCACTCGCACTCGCACTCACCTGCACTCACACTCACTGGCACTCACTCGCACTCGCACTCACCTGCACTCACACTCTCTGGCACTCACTCGCACTCGCACTCACCTGCACGCACTCACTGGCACTCACTCGCACTCACCTGCACTCACACTCACAGGCACTCGCTCGCACTCACCTGCACTCACACTCACTGGCACTAACTCGCAGTCGCACGCACCTCCACTCACACTCACAGGCACTCACTCGCACTCACACCTGCACTCACACTCACACTCACTAGCACGCACTCGCACTCACCTGCACTCACACTCACTGGCACTCACTCGCACTGACCTGCACTCATACTCACAGGCATTCACTCGCACAAGCACTGACCTGCACTCACACTCACTGGCACTCGCTCGCACTCGCACTCACCTGCACTCACACTCAGTGGCACTCACTCGCACTCACGCCTTTGAAATGAGTGCGAGTGAGTGTGAGTGAGTGCACTCATGAGTGAGTGCACCGACCTATGTTGCCTACTGATTTGCAATTTCGGCTGATGTGATCTAATAGCTTCCTGCACAACAGGCTCCAGCAACTGGCTACAGCAACAGCAATTGCGCAGTTTGATGCTATAACGTTTGAAAAGCAGGAGGCAATTGTTGTTTAGTATTATGTTTACGTTAGTCTGCAAGCTCATTGATAAACACTGGTTTCAGCGAGGCAGCGCTAGGGAGTGGCAGAATATAAATCCTTGTACCTTGTCCAATGTGCTCTCTCAACCATTGTACACTCTCAAACTACGCAGGAACTAGCGGGCTTATATTTCTTCTTATTGATAGGGTAACATCAATACAATATGCTATAATTTTGTTCAATTTGTCATGCTGAAATGCAGATACGGAGCTGCTCAGGGAAAAATCCTCACCTTCTTTCGTTGAAGATAGCGTTAGGAACTTCGAATAGTTATTCTTTCTGCGGGTGCTTGCATTGTTGATCTGTTCGTTGAGTGTTGTGTAATGTGCACGTTATCATGTTTGTAACACTGCAAAAAAGATCCTTACTACCATTCCAAGCGAACTGTTTGTCCTGCTATTATGCTTCTAAATAACTTTTCTTTCGGTATCCAGTGTGCATACACCGAATGCTTGCAAGTCATGGGTTGCGAAGCATCTGACAGTGAGAACCAGAACTTCAATGCTGTCATTCTCTTTTCGATGCTCATAAGCCGCTCCCCATTTCTAACGAACCGATGCCCAGGTATTTAGAACCTTTTTTTTATTCTTCTGTATATTGATATCTTTAAGAAAAAGTGCCTGTCGCGTGGACGCTCGGAGCGTGCTTGAGTCCCTAGATATCATGCATATTGTGCGTCAAGCGTTCTTGACGTTCATGATGCTACATTCATTCACAGTTGTTACTTTTGTCGTATTCGAATATTTGATACATATCGATGTGTGTGATGACTGGAACTGCTTATGTACCATGTGTGTGAAAAATATGAGGATTTCATTTATTATCTGTGCTGCATTCAGTGCATTCTGTGTACGCATTCTTTGACGTCACCTTTGCTCAACTAGTGAAAGCTGTACTGCTCGCAGATTGCTACGAAAGTAGGAAAAGTTTCGAATGTGGCGTAGTTAGCGCCTAAAATATTTTAGACATCTGATAAGGCATGAGACATGAAAAAAAGACATATCAACACATCCTATTTGTTAGTATAACCTCACCGCACAATGTATCTGACATCGATTTTGTTTAACGTATGCTCGGCGAAAGTACTGCGAGTTATAAGATGGCCGACTTATGTGAGTCATTAACAAGCTAATATTTGTCTGCTGAAGAAGGAAGTTCACTTAAGTTTGTTGTAAAGGATAAATTCGTGCTCCATTTTAGTGCTTACGCGAGTAATGCTGTATAGTAATAATTAACACGAATGTAAATAGGCCATTTGGAAGCACTTTTTTGCTGTCAATTTCTATGGAGCCATTGTTTAAGCAATTTCTGGGTGACCGGGCTCATTTGGCGTATCAGATTTAGCAACGCATTGACAAGCATTCATACTAACAGGCTATCTCAATGATGGCCTCTACATTGTTTTGTTCGATTTCATCCCGTTTATGCTTGCAAGCGTGTTTCAGTGCTCGAAAGTTCTTGCCCGTAAGTTTATGTGCTATCTTGTTTTTTAACTTTAATTAGGGCACAGCTCCGAAAATTATTTATATCGCCACCCACTTGTAAATTCTCCTCGTAACGGGTGTTCGACGTAAGTGCTATGAAATGTAGACTGGAGAAATGTAATGAGATTGGCCGGTGCCAATATAACCGAGCTGCCTGACTTGATGCTATTCAAACGCGTGTAAGAGTTGTGCATGTAAGGGTGTTTATAACTGCAGCTGTCTTAAATTTCACATGAATATTACTATTTTTGCGAGGAGGCGAAAAGTGAAGTATTTTAATTCCTGAGGGGTATGTTTTCTGATACTCGACGCAGGCCTTCTCGACGGAGAAATTCAACGCGTTTCTGGCACTACCAAAATTTGGTTCAAGTTATGGGAGGGGGAGGAGTTATGGGAGGTTTCCGTGGAGGGGCGGTTGCAGCGAGCATCTTAGGCAGTAACCTTTCTTATTGAAACGTTTTGTTGAAGTTAGGGTAAGTTGTCGAATGGGCTTATGTATTCCTGTGAGCCGGTGGATTGTCTACCGACAGTAGGTGGCGTAGTTAAGCTTGTCGGGGAGGGGGGGAGTGCACCGCAGCGACCATGAAGGTACACCTTGATGCACTGTTAATTTGACCGGAACAACATCCGCTGCACGCTGTTGGTGAATATTGTTTAATCCTACCTGATGTTTAAAAACTAAAAACTTCAGAGATGGGTTTCAGTATTATATGCCATTAGTCATGTACGGCATCTGTGAATAAACTAAAACGGCTAATGTAACCTCATCGATAACATTGGGGTTCTTTTAGTAGTCTGAATTTGTTTGGTATGTATGCAGCCTTTCTCGTTTAGCCAAGTTTAAGCTTTGTCGCAATGCCCGTACGGCAGTCTTAGATTGCAGGCTTAACGGACATGCCTGTTATTTTCATAATTCCACACCCATACTTGGTAAATTTGTAACCTTGTCATGCATAACTCTTAGCAGTTTAAGGAAGAAGTCATTAATTCAAATATAAGTTATTGTGGCACCTCCACGTCGTTCTCATGATCTTGAAGCCTTTGTGTGCGATAGGAGCGCGTGTTAATGTTGGATTCTGTAAGTGCATAATAGTTTTTTCGCAGAAAGCACTAACGTTGAATATCGCAGGTAATGTTTGAAAATCAGAGCTAATTATTTAGGTTTGTACTTGCTACTACGTTGCATTTTTTTGTATTTCGCAGTAATTACGTCACTTGTACCCATGTTCGTGGTAATATTTGTTTTATATCTTTTTTTAGCGTGATACGTCGCTTCAATGTTCGCTGATTTCTGTGCCATAATAGCTGAATTTTCTGGTGCATTCAATCTTTTGTTGTTGTTTTGAGAGAAAATGAGTACGATGTGTTTTAATCAAGACGACTTCCTGTCACCACCAGTGTTTTTTTACTTTTTTTACATGCGCGTCTCGACGCTCATCCGAATATTCCCTGCTGTAGCTAGACAGACATTATCTTCTTTACCGTATAATTTTATAGCCAATAAAATATGGTAGTTGGGCTACTTCGTATGCCTCAAGTTTGATGCCATCCATTGTGGATATGCTAACTAATCAGTCGAGAATAAGCGCCTGCATGTACCCTTTCTTTCTGTGTGTCGAGTCGTGACAACGCTCTAGTTTCTGAATGCTTGTTTCACTTGAGAAAGTAAAGAAATGACTGCGCGGTCGCACTGTCCGTCATTTAATTTAGAGATCGTTGGGAAGTATACCGATCGTTGGGAAGTATAAAGAAAATAAATGCAAAGAAGTCGAATGCTTTAGACTTCTCATATGTTATGCAAACTGCAAACCTCGAAGAGATGTGTTATTGCAAATACCTCTTTTGTTACAGGTCTGCAAGCAGTCTGAAAGGAGAAAACGAAGAGATTTGAAGAAGAAAAAGAAAAACGATTTCCAGCGATGTGAGCACACTGCTTGTAACGTAATACGCCTGCAATTAAAATTGGTGCTATGGTCAGAGTTTTACAGTGTATTTCTTATTACCGGCAAGAATTGCTAGATTGTAGGCCTGCCTGCCCAGCCAATCAGCATTTGTGGAATCTCGTGTGTTCTTGCTAACAAAAAAAAAAGAGAAAGAAATCACACGCCATTCCACTGCTGTGAAGTTGGATTGCCAGCGAAGTAGTTTAGAACACGGCTTAGTGGTGACACAGAATTTAGAGCAATGGTATGAGCAAATTTTATTTCTTTTGAGCGGCGACGAGCGGTCATCCCGAAGAAAGGCACACGCACACACGCTTTTATTTTGATCGGTGGTCTTGAACGGCGACGTACATTGGCGTGGAAGGCTACCGCCACCTCGGGGAGCCGGAAGAAACTAGACACGCGCGACGGGACCGCCACGCCGGGAGAGCGGAAGAAAACCAGGCACGGAAGCCCTTGGAACGACGACGACAAAGGTAGGGTGGTAGCGGGGCGCATGGCGGCAAATCTTTGAGAAACCCTTATTAGCTTCCTGAGAATCTACTGATTGGAAAAATGGCGCCTATTGATAACTAATCCAAAGAAAATGCATATCCAAGTGATGAGACGCACAAGCTTTTGCATAGAATGAAGCGGTTTTGCATCAAATTCGGGAGCTGAGTTCTTGCACACGCACATCTGTTGACGGACTCGAAAAATTCATAGACCCCTAGTCATAGACAGCTTCGCTATAAAAAGAAGACGATACGACAACGAAGTAGCGCAAACAAAAAGCGGCATTTATAGCTCCTCCTGTAGGATAAGCCAGCTAGCCGAAATGCATACACGGATTGGTACATGCTAAGGAGTCGAGGAACTTCGTCTCAAAGCGCGGATACCCAACGAATAATGTTCGGCCATACCCGACGCAGGGACCTCACGATTCGCGTGTGCGGTCCCGCAAATGGAAGCGCGTCGGGGTCTCGTGTTCACCCATTCCAGTGTGGCTCTCCGAAGCCGGACGGGAAGCTACACTGTAAAATAACTTACACCATTAAAAGTGAAAAATGTTGAAGATATTTGATAGTGTATACTGCGGGTTCTAGACCCCCGGAAATTCACTGACGAGCGCGCCGTCATTCCGTGCGCGTCGTCGTCCCGAAGCGGAAGAAACGAGTTTCTTTTGCGCATGAACACATATAAGGCGTAGCTTTGCGAAAAATGTTGTTTGTTTCATGTGCGTTTGTGTGTTTTGTTTTATACGTAATGTGTGCGCGGGAACCGAAGTTTTCGTGTTTGCATATTGGCTCTTTTGTGGGCCGTATACAAATTGGTTGCATTCATCGCGCGACGCCCCATCTATCGTTTATTTGGTTTTAATGATCGGCGGAGAAACTTTCTGTCCTCCGATCGATTGGCACCCTATACCGATCGTTCGTGTATCCTCCTAAGACCCGAACACAGCTGTGTGATATAATCGCTCTTCAATGTGGTTTTTGTTGACTACTGTTATGTTATGAACGGGAAAAACAATTTTTAAACTTTAAATACAATGGTTAGATGCCAAAAACTGCGTCTGCGTGTACGTGAACATCTCCTCACTTCGTTATGTTTGCTATAGTAAAAACTGCATTTCATTGCGAAAACGCAGATATGAAGACGGAACTAAGTGTAGTAGATTGCCATGTTGCTGGCGCGTGCGGTATTTTCACGCAATCTTAGTGATTTAAAAACACACCTCAAGGTTGCTTTCTGGCGTCTCGGACGACACAAAGGTCTAGATCAATTGAGTTCCAAATTCCGCAAAAGCGCTTGACAAGAATGTGTGTAACAACTTGTTTATAATGACACATGCACCGTACTTTATACCCTTAACGAATATTTAGCGTGATCACTTCCGAGTGAGTTTATAAATAAAAAAATGTCGAAGGCAATGCGCAATGTATTGTACAAGGGGTTTTAGGAGGGTATGACATTTTATTAGCACAACTTTGTGCGTGCCATCTACGTGGATAAAGCCATCTTCCGATTCGCTCTCGGATTTTGTGAACACTGTTGGACTTGGTGAAAGACCAACCTTATAAATGGCTGCAGTAAACGGCGGACGTCCTTCAGCGCGTTAGTGACAACGAATCTTTTTTTTTATGTCGTTCAGGTTCTTCACTTAGCGGGGGTTTGCACTCAACATTTTCACCGCAATGTTTGTACATCTACAGTAGATGGGTTTTGCGTTCTGATACAATGAATCGCGGTAATCTATTCAGACCACTTATTTTCTCACTGACATCCTGCTACAACTACACCCTTCCAATTTTACTACTCGCTCTTGTTCATGAGCGATTTTTTATTGACGTCTCTGTTGTCTGATTGCTTGCATACTATGCCTCACAGAGCTTTACGAAAATTGATTAATTTTAATGCTGTTTGTTTCTGTTTTACGTTGTATAAGCGAAAAACGTATAAGCGACTGAATTGAATGGAATTCTGGGGTTTCACGTGGCAAAACCACGATTTCATTATGAGGCACGCCGTTATAGTGGAGGACTCCGGATTAATTTTGACTACCAGGAGTCTTTAACGTGCCCCCAATACACGGTACACGGGCTGTTTTGCATTCCACATCATATAAATGCAGGCCGCCACGGCCGGGATTTG
This sequence comes from Dermacentor silvarum, assembly GCF_013339745.2. Lineage (NCBI taxonomy): Eukaryota > Metazoa > Arthropoda > Arachnida > Ixodida > Ixodidae > Dermacentor > Dermacentor silvarum. The sequence goes on from NC_051163.1 coordinate 75,995,200, forward strand.
ATCCCGCGACCTCGTGATTAGCATTCAAATACCATGGAGCTGGTTTCGGTATTGGCAATCAAGCGTCGCCATCACACTGGTAGCCAAAGAAAAATTCAGCAACTTTTGCATATGTGGGTCTATCTTTTCAACCTACATAGCAATAAAGTAAAGTGATGCAATCATGTGTAGAAATAAAATGTGCTTTTGGTTATTTCCTTTTGACATGCCTCACTTGTTGCGCCAACGGGCGGCTCTTTCGTTCTTATAGCTTCGGCTGCCATTCCGTTCGTCTGCTCCTGCCGCTCTCTGCACCTTTGCCCACGTGCACGCCTTTGCCTTCTACTGTGCGCTGCAACATTTTGTTTCTGTATGAGCCTGTGCTCCAGCAATGTGTGAAAAATAGAAAAAAGGCCACAAGACGTTCGGCACGGCTCTATGGTGGGCCAACACGGGAAAGCGCAGCAGGGCCCCTTTTTTCCGCTTCCAAGAGAATGAAAGGTAAGCACGCTTTTTATGCAGTCGTTATGTAGCAAATAGCCGCTAACCATATCGATACAGCTAAAAGTCGAAAGGAAGGCCGGGTAATCCGTACGCTGTACATTTCTCTGTGGTGTGGAAATGCATTGAAGCAACCTATCGACAGCAGCTCCCGAGTAGATTGACTGCTAGCTAACTCGGTGACGGAAATAACGTTTCGTTATATCTCGGCGACTGCAGTTCGCTCTGTGAATAAAAAAAAATCTCATTAGCTTTTCTTTGTTGAAGATGTTTGAATGCTTGCTGCACGGACGAGGGGATCAAGTTAGAGAACATTGTGCTTGCCTGTTCTTGGTTAGACATTGCAAGTCGCCTAGAGCTTCACAAGGTGGGGAAACCAATTGAAGGAGCGCCGTGCTAGTGCAGAAAGCACTGCAAACGTGGTTTTCTTCGCGTTGTCTGCCACGGTGAAGGGCGCATTTTACGTTACGCAGCGAAATTTTGTGTCGCCAAAAAAAAAAAAACCGCATGCTTGTCTGTTCTTCTTTATCGAATATTCGTCTGCGATGTGCGGTGTTCGCGGTTGTTAACTGAGAACTAAGCAGAAGAACAGATTTTGTTCAGAACGAGCGAATTTACCTTCGTTTCAAGTCGCGCTGGCGCACAATGCGTATGAAGGTGCTTTCGTCGCCGCTTAGCGAGCCAGGCGCTCCGATGTTCCTGCAAAGTATTACTCCCCCAGTACAAAACAAATTCTTCTAGAGTAGGAAATGCTCATAGACCGGTGACCAGTGGCTTACAACTTTTGGAAGATCGTCTTCCAGTAATAGGCATTCTGCAGAACTAGGAAGACAAGGAATATACAAAAAGGTTGAACAAATTAATCGGTCAGTGCCTTATTGACAAGTGAACAAGGAATTCATGGATGATTAGCTGTAATAAACTGATCAGTGTTTTCAGACAGCTGTTGAGAAACCAGCATTGCCGAACTTATTACTTCAGTATAGTAGCAGTTAAAATAAAATTTTGGATTGTTAAATTTTTGTGCCATATTTTTAGCATAAATACGACAACAAATATAATAAAAGTTGACGTACATGAATTGAAAGCACTGTTTTGCGGAAACAGTGCTGAAATTTGTTCCTGCAATTGCATTCTGTCAAGCATTAACTTATTGCCTCCATTTTTTACAGGCCACAGCCCCAGCACGGACAACTGCACCTTCCCCGAATCTCTGCCCCGTCTTTTTTTCCCTTTATTTGATTCATTGCACATACACAATACACAATACTGTTTAGACCCGTGGCGGCTAGTTTCGGGTCCAATAACAAAATAGCTATAAGAAGAACAGCGTACTCGTACTTATTGTAGCGGACAACTTAAACACGCGTTATTAAAGCATTTTCACAGGGAAAATATAGGATAAACAAAAGACTATGTTATGACAACAGGGGATACAAATAGAAAGACCCTGTCAGCATTCATGAAAGAAGTTTTTTAAGCATTGTACAAAGTTTTGGCTAGTCTTTACATGCTAGTCTGTGTTTGGGTATGCGAGATGTGCTGTCTTCCGCCTTTCAACCGGTCTCGGTTAATATATGTTTTTTTTTGCATGAGTGATCACGGATAACTAACTGCTGTGACAAATGGTTTGCATTCGTAGGATTGTCACATGCAAAGCAAAAAATACATGAGTTTTGCTAATTAGAAATTGTAAGAAGCTTTATGTATATGCGCCTATAGAATGTGCAGTTTGTACTGTAGATGCGGGATGCTCAGGTCTACAATATTCTTTTGTGTATTGTATCTCTTGCTGTACAAACATTGCTAATAAAATTGCGAAATAAAGCACATATCACTGCCTGTTATTATCCTGCCGAAACGCAATAGCCACGCGCTATGTTATAGTGCCTCACACATCATAACGGACTAGGATAAAATTTTATCAAACGCAGATGCGCTGCTGGCATTTATTCAATACATGAGCATACAGAAACGCAAAAAGGAATTCCTATTACGAAATTAAAGATGCTGAACATGACGGCTCTTAGAACAAAGCAGACTGTAACAGCAAACGCCGCTTGTGCTAGTGTCTTCAGTTTCCTCTTGCGTCTGCCGAGAAAATCGCACACTCGTCGAGCGCATTCCATACTACAAGCGGGATGGCGGTCTCCCTCTCGTGCGTCAACAAAAGCGTTGCCATAACAACAAGCTGAAATTTAAAATTTTTCCCCAGAACCATGGCCTACCAAGCACCAGGGTAGAAGCTGGCGCTCGTGACGCAATTGCCTTTTAGCTGGGGGTGTACCATATGACATACCCATGCAATAGCTGCTAAACCACCGCGGCGGGTAAGCTCCGGATTGCAAAGGCATGATGAACTCGTAAGGGTTTGTACAGTGCCCATTCCTAGTTACACTGAACATACATTTATAAGTCGCATAAAAATTTTGTTTTATGTACATTGACTGCTGTTTTTTTAAGTGCACCATAGTGTTGTATAACTGTTCTATTTGCTGTAAATATGCCTATTTGCTTTAGGATGTTCTGCAAATAGCTTTTTGGGTACAGAAAATTATCTGGATCTACCTTGTCGTGCAATACTTTGTTTTACATGTTTGCACTCGTAGAACTGCATGGCTTTTGGAAAACATGTATGCATGGTTTTCCTGAAAATTGTTTTCATTTCTTTTGACAAATGTTTCCGCAAAAGAACGTTTAAGCGACATGATTAGGCACTGAAATACGGCGATGGCCAATTTGGATATTAGTCAGAATAATAGCCATTTTTCATGCAAATGTTCTGTTTGATTCGTTGTGAACTTTTAGTGCGATGAATGAATTACCATTCCTGGCCTCACAGAGTTTCAGACAAAGACGAATTGCATGTTTTTTTTAATTTTAGCTTCGCACTTGCTCTACGAACAGCTTGCTCTCCGCTCATACTATATGACCATCTGTTTCCAGCACTGATATATACAGTATATTGGGCTTGTACAAAGTTTCCGTTCCTCTTTGTAAAAACGCCATGAATGTAAAAAAAACAACAAAAAACTTGTCATCAGCTATCAAAGATGCACCACAAACCCATTGGGTTTTCTGAAGGTGGTCGTGGAAAGCATTCGTTTCTTGAACACCAGCTTCAGCCTATAATATAATTTCACTTCATGCCGCGAAATGATTTCTGCTGCACTAATGGAGTCACTTTTCTCTTATCGCTTGTAACGTGTTGCTTGTTTGGTTTTTTCGTTACTGGATATACTATAGGCAGGTCTGTGCAGTGTGGCTACCTGCTGAAATGACAACCCATTTCTTTAGGTAGTGATCGGAAACACTTATCCCCTGACGAAATACAAACGACTGCTTTTCGCGGAGGTTAAGAAACTGATGACTGTGTCCACGCACTCAGACCGCTGATCGCTCTCTTTTCTAGACTGAAGAGATACTGTACTACTTTCGGAAATACTCCGACGAATTCTTAAAAAGGACATTGATATACTGATAGACTCCATTCGTTTTTTTTTTAAATTTGGGAGAATGATGGCAGTCATTCGTACGACGTGTTCCTGCTGTCAGCCAGTCTCCAGAGGTCTAGAATCTGTAATGTACATGCCAAAAGCCAGTGGGCTACTAGATCTAGTTTTTTTTTAAACTGCAATTTACATATTAAACGTGTCTGCTCTGCAGGAATGGCCGCCGGACTGGATGCGCTTGTTGGGTACATATGTATGTTTAACCAGAACTTTGAGTGAGTTTGTAGCTATACGTGTAGTATTGATGATTTCTTCATGATTATGATACTTCCGATGCATTAAAATATGTTACGTGGTTTAATCAGCAGAAAAAGTGCATTCTTTCAGTGTTTCACATATGGATATGCGAATACCGGGAGTACGATTTCCCACTTTATTAGGTTGCGCTGCACAAGATGGCCGACCTGCCACTCACGACACCACTGTGACGAAGTAGGCTTGCAAATAGCGAGAACGTAAGCAAGGAAGAGACGGCGGCTAACCTGCAGGAAGGAAAGAACTAGGAGGGAGCATTTCGCGGCACGACTGAAGCGGGACGAGTCGGCCTAATACGTGATTCGTCGCGTCAGTGCGTGCATGAGGTTTTAGTGACCTCGATCTGCAATCAGATCTACGCAAGGCAGCGGAACAAGTACCCCACTGCATCGAATAAAAGCTACCGGAAACCAAACATGCTAGGCCGATGCAGCGGGCCTCAGAGGCCACGTGATGAGCCCATAGTGAGAGGAAAAAAGCGAAAGGAACGGCTTCACGGAGAGTTGGCTTGCCAAGGCTGGCCTCATGACGTAATGCTCTATCCTAGCTTATTGCCTTGCTCCATGGTGGCAAGGATAGCGTGGCCTGGTCATGCCCGCTCCTGGTTTATTGCTATTGTAGTGCACTCTACAGTGGACCGTTTCTAGAATAAAATGACCTTGATAACGAAGTAATAATGCTGTCCCGTTCCATTGTGAGTTATCGGGTGCGCGACCTTTTACGTACGAAGTGACCTGCATAACGAATGGTCTCGGAGGCCCCGAGAACTTCATTATAAGGGGGTTAGACTGTAACTTCTAATTCTAGGGTGACGTCTGCCATCATGTGTGGGTCAAACGAGACATGTGGAGTGAAGCGAAGTCACGAAATGTCGTATATCCCATAATGGTAGCTCGAGTTGAGGTCAATGCTTGCCATTTTATCAATTTTGTGGGCGTGCACCACTGCTGTTTGTCTTCGTAGTACACAGAACACACAGCGAGATATGTTTGCTTGAGGCGTTGTTGTGCGCCATTGTTCATAACCTCCAAGACGTTAGTATTGTCACTGCCTCACGTGGCCCATCGCATCGGGACAGAAGTGTTAAACGTTACTTGAATTATGGGACTGTACGTGCCCAAACGACAATCGTACTAGAAGGCACGCCATAGTGGCAGACTACGGATTAAATAACCCTCTGGGGTTTTTTAACGAGCACCTAAAGCTAAGTACACGAGCGTTTTTGTATTTCGCCCTCGTCGAAATGTGGCTGCCGCCTTCGGGATCCAACCCTCGACCTCGAGCAATGCCATAGCCGCAAAGTTACCCCGGCGGGTACAGAACTAATAAATTGAAATGCGACGCCTAGAGTCACGGCGCTACGATACATGTCGCCCAGACGCTACGGTGCTTTAATGGAGTTTGAGTCTGAATGCCGTGCGTTGTTTGTCTGCTTGAGAAACTTGCATGGTGTTTATTTTTCAGAAATAGCAGAAACGTACGGTGCAGTACCTTGAACTTAATATTATCCAGTTTGTCCGCAAGTGCTGTCGTGTCTAGTAGTAGCTAGGGTGCCTCGAGGAGGCATCAAGGCAACCAAGTAGTAGCGTTTCCTCGCCCATACTCAAGTCGCTGCGCGAGGTTGTGGGTTCGATTCCCACCGCCGCAGGCACCCATTGGTTCAAATAGGCACAAGCGTACCCCGGCCTGGCGCTCGGCTTCCTTCAGGGGTGATACGCTTGGGAAAGGAGCCTGCCTCCTAAATTCCCGTCGAAACCCTCGTGAGCACTAAAATAAAGTGATGTTCGAGCCGCTCCCACGGCGGCTATTTCCCATGTGGTGCCCCAAATGCACCTATTGAGGTGGGGATGCCTTCGGGTTGAGGAAAAACACCCCTTTCCAAGCGCTGAGTTCCCATAATGGCCGAGCACCAGGCCGGGAGCTCGCTTGTACCTATTTTACCGGTAGGTATCCGGCGGCAGCACTTGCCTCGCACAGCCGCGGCGGATGCTCTTCAACTAGGTCGTCTGTAGTTGGACAAGAGGTGCCCAGAGACAACTCCTGGAATCTCTATTGGGCCCTCTTTCTAGATGTGAATCCCCTCAAGCGGCGAGCACCCGGTCAGGAAACATTTCTACCCATCAGAAAAAACCGGTGGGTTCCCGACAGCACCTGGATTTTAACTCGGTACCTCCCGCATACAAGGCGGATGCTCTACCTCTAGGCCACCGCTGCGGTCCAAGCATACAAGTCCCCCATGTATGTTAGTAAAGAGTGAAGAGTGCCAAGAGTTCGTGGCTGCGTCGGTTCTACCCATTCTCTCCCCCCTCCTCTCTACCATTCTGTATACTTACTCGCTGGACTGTTGCATGTTACTAAAAAGGTAAGCATTGCAGTTCCTTCAATGCTTTTACCGGGGCTCATGCATAACTACACCCGTTAAGAGGGTATTATGGGGACGCCCAAGGAATTCCAGAGGGCATTGTGCACATTCGACATGGTGCAAAGGTCTAAACGTGTTTTTCATGTCGCCTATTCCCTCTCACACGCTCATGCCGTGTATATTGTAACGAGAGTCCGGCGCCTTAAACGGTTTCCAAGCCGTGGGCACACGCATGACCGAAGTAGGTAAGTTCTGAATACTAGAAGAAACACTTTGAATTCTATATGTGGAGCCCAGCATCATCTAGAGCGCGCAAGACGAGCTCCAATCGCCGTTGGTGTTTGGAAAACGTGGGAGCATAAATGACGATGTCATCCAAATACAACAACGCCATCGACCACTTCATGTGTCCAAGCACCCGGTACTTTAGTCGTTGGTATGTTGCAGGTGCAATAAAGAGCCGAAAGGGAGGATGGTTA
>NC_051163.1:76002387-76052883 GCF_013339745.2 Dermacentor silvarum
GCTTATCCAGCGAAGTCCTCCAAGATCAACTCCTGGCCGTCCGGAGAGCTCACGACATCGGGAAAGCCTTAGGCCTACCGGTGCCTACGTGGGCGGAGCCACCGACTTAGCCTGGGGGCTTTTGCCCTCGGGCCCTAGTTTCTCTGGACCAAAATAAAGTTCTTGCCATGCCACGCCATACAACGGCTGATTTTTTTGCATTACAATGAACGTGACGTAGCGGTGCCGCAGCTACCCTTCGCAGGAGTCAACCAGCTGCGCTCAGCGGTACAGTGCTCACGGCAGCGCTAGTGACACGCTTGACGAGCATGCCGATGTCTCTGACTGTTATAGTCCTGCTGCATTGCTCCAGAAATTCAACTATCGTGCGACTCATACGCTGCTTGTTATAACATAGCAGCGGGTGCGGCGTCGCACGAATACGTCGCGCTTGATGGCGACGTAATCATGTGATCGTAACGGCCGACAGACGACGTCTTCAAAGCTATCTAAGGCACAAAGGACGCAAGTATGAAGGTTATGCATTATGTGTAACATATGCTTTTGTTTAACCGCTGTGAAGCTGCCCGATGTATGCGGTGGCCAGGTTCCCCTCAAGCTGCTGCTTGCAGCTTTTTGCCTGGTCATCCACGTAACTTTTTTATTGTTGCAGAATAAACTCAATTACGAACTAATGATTTTGACGGCAAGGATAGTGATGGCGGTATTCGATGATTTGCAGCTTTAACTTGCACCTCTCTCGCGATTCATCGTGGAGTTATGGTGAATCTCGGTGCAATATTATTGGCTGCAGTCGCACCTTCAGTTAGAAGCGTGCAAATGAAAAAAAATGACAGTTTTCACCCAGTCCTTTTCAATTAATATAAAATAAATGTTCTGTTTTATAACATGATTGGCCTGCTCAACTGCGAATAATTTGGTGCGAGACCTTTACGATGAAGTTACCTGTAAAAGAAACAATTTTTGAGGTCCGAATAACTTTGTTATAAAGGCGTTTCACTGTATTTTTCAATGCACCGGCCGCTTCTTGGTCGATCCTCCGTTGTTGGTATGTACCACAGTATGGAAATCATCATCATAATCAACACGAGGCGATCATCTCAAAGATCCAGTTGGCGTTGGCAAGATGACAGTTGACAGACGATTGTGGTCTAATCGATACGGAGCCGGGCTGTTGTGCTGGGCGGCTAAGGTTCAAATCCCAGCCACCAGCGGACGCGCTGCTTTCTTCTTTTAGGAGTGAGAAGACAGCTTGGAAAGAACCTTACCAGCGACCGACTGACCGGCCGACCGACCGAGGAGATACCAAAGGATGGTGGACAAAGAAACCTTCGCTTTAGCATAAAGCAAAAATAAAGAATATGGCAAGGCAACGCGAGAAAGCTATTGTCACTTTATACATGCAAGAATAACAAAGAGGCAACAAACTTCCTAAAAGAACTGTACGCACTGGGCACCTCTTTGATTGTGTAACGCATCTTTGACAGCATAAAGATGCAACGATAAAACGTACGAGACCTTCATGCATTGTGCATTTTCTGCATTAGGTATTTGCAATTATGTGTTTTATTGTGACGCCCACCCAGCTTGGAAGTCGAGTTTTTAGGACTACTGCGCTCAGTACTGAGCTATACAACGCGAAAGCGCGTGGCAGAGCTGGTCGCCCTTTATGGATCATATACTGAGCACGATAGTACATAGGTAAAAAAATAAGTAATGCAGGGCTCTTTGTTTATATTAAGCCCCTTTTTTTGTATGATGCATCCATACCGCTTGTGTACCCTTTGTCTATGAGCACCTTTTGAAGATATTTTGTACTGAGCACCCTTTGTTCAATGATTCACCTGAATAGCCATCGTGGTAATACGTGGAAGTGACGTACCTGCATACGTATAGCAGAAGTTGAAACATATTGTCACAGCATAATAATACGTAACAGTCTTGGTATACAAGTGCCACAGAAGGAGGTCCCAAAGTAAAACTGCCAGTTGCCTTCTGTCGGTACGGCAATAGTTAATTACAGAACAGGCGAGTCTGAAAGCAGTAGGCGTGCTGTTGAATTGAAAGGCCTAATGGAAGGAAGCAATATTATAGAATATAGTGCAGTGAACATCGGTTGAAACATTCCAGTACGAACCATAAACGCATCGAAGAAAATGGCGCAGGAACAAACTGAAGAGGAATCAGAAGCAGGGTATCATTTAGTTCGCAAGGTAGTGGCTTTGGAAATGCGGATCAGTAAGCTGTAACAATACACAAATTCATATTGAACAGGTTATGCGAAAAGCGTAATTTTGCAAGATTTGCAAACAATTTCAGTGTTGAAAATATTGCAATAACAGAACAGGAAGATTGCAATATTGAAGTTTTAGTTGAGAGGTTGATGTAAGGACTCTTCAACATACTTTTAAATGACGCCAGGATTTGGCATGTTTTAACGACATAAGCAACAACATTCCACGGAGTAATCACAGAAAACTTCACTGTCGGCTTGTCATTATTTGTGTGAACTTTTGACAATCACAAGCTAATTGGGGGGGGGGGGGATCTTGTGTGCGAACTTGTAAGGCAAAATAGATTTTACGTTGATTTCATTCGTACGCGCGCAAGAAATGAGACTTCCTAGCCGAAACGATACGACTTGCTGGATGAGAAAGGTGCCGAGCTCGTTGTAAGAAGGTGGAGCAGATACCTAGTAACGGTTGAAACCAATTATTCCAACTGCTTCGTTTTGACAGGAGCCGATTCTTGACAAATGTGTCTAGTTTGTTTCGTCGAGATGATGAATAGCAAGGTTACTGTGAATTCAAGCATGGTGTATAATGAGCGAAGAGTGTGTATAAACTGTGAAATAAATACGGGCTTAAATGAACACACGAATCGCGAAGGTACTTTTAGACGAAATTGCTGCAGTGCCTTTATCGGACTTCGAATAAGAATGAGAAATAACTCACAAAAAAAGTGGCCGTTTCAGAAGGGTGTACAACATGCGCGTCAATGTACCAAAATTAAATTTATAACAGGAATGAAATATTGCAAATGTATTTTTACGCGGATAATTTGATAATCGGTTAAGGAAACAGCACGGCACAATTATGGCACCGACATTTATTGCCTTCCTAAATATTTTTTGTAAGTCGACCACAAAAAAAAGAACGATTGTGTTACGGTCTGCCTATTAAAAAATTGCACAGAACCCGGCCATTTCACGATGAATGTCAATGGTAATTCGATTAGCATTGACGCAATGTATCGATACGCCGCATTGCCACACCCCAAAACGCGTCGCATATATCCGAGGCGTGTATGCAACAGGGCTACTTTCAATAACGCTTCCCTAGGGAGATGCGGTGCCATCTTGCGACACCGCGGCGAACTCACATGGCGCGTGAGCGCATATTTATTCAGCCAAGATTGTCGAATAAATATGAGCCGGGTTCGACGCCGCCCAGCTCCGGAGAAACGTAAATATTTTTTTGTCATTGAAGGCCTGCACATATCCTGTGGCATTCACCTAGGGACCCAAGTTGGAGTCAAAGAGGGTCATTGAAAAGCGGCACAAACCCAATTGACCCAAGTTACACTGAATCGGGTTTATTGAAGAGCGGTACATGCCTACTTTCGCGTGCCCAGTGACCCAAATTGACATCAAAGGGGTTAATTTAAGTGTGGCCCATACATGGTTTCATGTACCCAGTGGCACAAGTTGGGGTGAAAGAGGTTAATTGAAGAGCGGCACACAACCCAATGGGTATTGAAAATCTCTCGGACGTCCGGATAAGATCCCGACCTCCAAGTCCAAGAGCAGTCGTCCCGGGGACATGCAGTAGATGTCATTATCGGACCAATTTTAACGTCTACTTTTTCTCCTCCTGCGGACGCCCTTAGGTCATTCGTGCTGGACATTTTGCCAACGGACCGAGGCGGACTTTGTTCGGATATTTAGTGACGAAGGTGCCCTTGTTGAGCATTTCTGCATTTGGAAATGCCAACGCAGAAATGGCCTCGAGTTCATTCAAGCTATAAGAACCACATTTAGCTTTGTTTAACAGACATCAACGTTTCTCAGCGAAATATCAACCAGTCGTCAAATGTTAACATGCAGCACAAACTAAAGCAAATTCGAATTCTACCCGCCATTTTTTTTTCTTTTGGAGAGCATTCAGGTACCAAAGGAGGCGGGTTTATGGACAGGTTTTAATAATGCACAGCGTGATCGTAACCTTCTCAAGCTTTTCTGACCGTCTCATTATTATTGCTTGCAGCGCCACGTAATCTTTTCCGTGCTTACAGTGTTCAGTGATCAGAGAATATAAGTAGATACTCTTATATTCTCTGATATCATTTCACTTGAAGCACTTGGGGGCTGGAAAGTTTTGGCTGGTGCAACAAAAGCTGAATAAATGACAAAAAATATGTGTGAAAGTGTTTGTCTGTCCTTTTTTGCGTAAACATAGCTTGCTTTTGGAATCTGTGTTTCATGGGTCTGCAAGTTGTATTTTCATTGGTACAAATCAATACTGGATCATCTTTGCAGCACAGTTTCTACAGAGGGCTAATGTTTACACCAACTGTGCAATTCAGCCGGTTATAAATAAAAACGAACATCTGGCAGGCATCCCTTAATGGTCCACGGTTTGTCGTACGGATGTCTGACGTATATGAAGGATTGAAAAGAGTACCCGAGCACATGAGGGTTGGACCCTCCCACGTGTGGTCGTGCGTGGCTTAGCCGTGTCCGGGGAAGAGGGGATCCTGGGAGTTGAGCTGAAGCCGGGTCTCTGGACCTTCATGGCCCCTCGGCAGAGGCAACACACTCCTTTGGCCTCTGCTTCACGTAGACGGCACCCCCGGGCTGACCCACCCAGGGGAAATCGGTAGTCGCCTTTTCCTGTCCCTCTCTCTCCAATCTTCGTCTTTCCTTCTCACTTGTCCATCTTTCCTGTCTTCTATTCATTTCTGTTAACTTCCTATTTTCCAGGCGGCAAGGGTTAACCTTGTGTAATATATCCAATCTTGGGTATATATATATATATATATATATATATATATATATATATATATATATATTTGGTTATAGTGTGAATGTACCGCTGGCGTACGCAGGGTAGAATATTTCTATTCCTGTGACGTCCCCAGGTTTGGCTCCGAGGTGGGCGGCGGGCATTCCTACCGAATACAGTACTGCTATATATGGCTTCAGATTTCCCCTCACTACCTGATCGCTCCCTGAAGAGGGGGCGCACCGATGAAAGTTTCAACTTCTTCATGAAACCTAAAGAAACCTTCCCCAAGTACCACGTGATACATAGTCAACATGAAACTAAGACAGTCCGTATGATATCACCATTTGTTGTTGCAAAAAGCCTGACAGAGGCAATCGGCTCGGGTTACAAAGTGACTAAAATGGGAAGCGGCGACCTTCTTCTGGAAGCACGTGACAAGCTTCAATACAAGCTGACAAAACTTATTGCGTTTGGTGATATCCCTGTCTCTGTGGGCCCCCACAGAACAATGAACACTGTGCGAGGTGTCATTTCTGATGACGACCTCCTTGAACTAAGTGAGAGCGAGCTGTTGGATGGATGGCAAGACCAGAACGTGGTAAAGGTGCAACGAATTAAGTTAAGGCGCGACGACAAGGAAATTCCCACAAAGCATGTAATAATTACATTTGGAGCAAGTGACCTCCCTGATTCAATAGAGACCTGATATTGTAAACTCCGCATACGACCGTACATTCCCAATCCACGTCGATGCTTTAAGTGCGTTTTGGGTATGGATCCCAGAGCTGCCGAGGGCACGCTACTTGTGCAAAATGGGCATCCAAAGAACACACCTCAGACATCTGTACTTCCGCAACCCACTGTGCAAACTATTCGCGATCGTGCCCGTCATGGTAAAATAAAGAAATAATTCAACTCAAGGTCAAACTAAACATTTCCTTCCCAGAAGCGCGCAAGCGTTTTTCTCCACATAATCAGTCGAATCCGTCCTACAGTGATGGATGTGACGCGCCGGGGGGCAGCGCCACATCCATCGGCGGCCGTCCGCGTCACACCGAGTGGGACGGTGGTTCCGCCATCAGCCCCCCTGGCAGGAGCAGCCAGTACTGCTCCGCCCCCTGCCACGAAGGGCCAGCAGACCTCTGTGCCTGCCGGTCCCAGGGCCACTGCTCATGCAGACAGGCCCGAAAAACCCCCGAGCGTGCCCGCTACACGGGCGTCATCCAACGCCTCTGAAGAGGCAATGGATGCAAGTAACACTATTCCGGCGTCCCAGACGCCAAAGGAACGGTGAAGCTCCGTGGAGCGCGGCGGCAAAAAAGGGAAAACCCCCATCACGGGGCCTGGAAAGGCCTCGTGAGCTAGCTTAGTCTATGTCTCTTAGACACACAGCACAAAACACATACACAATGAATACACAGATACTACACTGGAATGTCAGAGGTTATATTACACAATCTTGATGACATTAAGGAAATACTACATAAGCTAAATCCAAGGGTGCTGTGTGTCCAAGAAACACACCTTAAATCTTCACACACTAACTTTCTCCGACAATATGCGATCTATCGCAAGGACCGCAACGATGCCCTCACCTCTTCAGGTGGTGTGGCCATAATAGTAGATAAAGGTGTTGCATGCCAGCATCTGAAGCTGCAAACTACCCTTGAGGCAGCTGCAATCAGAGCTGTGCTGTTTCATAAGCTAGTAACAATTAGCTCTCTATACATCCCTCCTAGCTACCAACTATCCAAAACAGAATTCCAAAGCTTTATCACAGAACTTCCCGAACCTTACATCATTGTAGGCGATTTAAATGCACATAACACCCTATGGGGAGATTCTCGTTGTGATGTAAGAGGGCGCTTAATTGAAAATTTTCTTTTCTCCACAGAGGCGTGCTTGTTAAATAAAAAGGAGCCAACATTCTACAGTGTGGCACACAAAACATACTCATCCATAAATTTAAGTATCGCATCAAGTACACTTGTGCACTTGTACACTTGTTACACTTGTGTGTGAACGTCATCAAAAATCCATACGGAAGTGACCATTTCCCAATCATCCTAAAATTAACAAAAAGCGATGAGTGTCCTCCACATCTGCCTCGTTGGAAAGTCGACGGTGCCGACTGGAAACGATACAGAGAGCTGACATATATGACCTGGGATGACATCTGTACGTTTCCTATCGATGATGCAGTGTCGTATTTGACGGCATTTATAACTTATGCTGCGTCACTTTGTATCCGGCGTCACTTTGTAAACGACGGAATCCCTGGTGGAATGAGGAGTGTAAGGAAGCTCGCAAAAATCAAAATAAGGCTTGGAGTCACCTTCGCGACTCTCCAACTGCCGAGAACTTAATCAACTTCAAGAAAATAAAGTCGGAAGGTAGAAGAACGCGCCGCCGTGCTAAAAGAGAAAGCTGGCAAAAATACATCTCTAGCATTAATTCATATACAGATGAAAGAAAAGCCTGGAGCAGGCTAAATAAAATAAAAGGCCACGAAACTCATCCTCTACCATTAGTAAATACACAAGGAGACACACTTATTGACCAAGCTGATTCTCTGGGGCACATTTTGAAAAGATTTCTAGCTCATCCCACTATTCATATACATTTCTGAGATATCGGCAACAAGCGGAGCGACTACCTCTGGATCGTAAAGAAAATAGAAATGAACCCTACAACCGTTCATTTAATATGGCAGAATTTCAGGCTGCACTAAATGGTTGCAACAAGTCCGCTCCAGGAAGTGACAGAGTCCTGTACGAGATGATCAAACACTTACACCCTGAAGCCTACAAAACACTACTATCACTCTTTAATTCAGCGTTCTCTGCCGGCTACATTCCGTGCGCCTGGAAAGAAGCAATTGTCATTCCTATTCTCAAAGAAGGCAAGGACCCTTCCGCGGCCAGTAGCTATAGGCCTATAGCTCTGACAAGTTGTAAATGCAAACTCTTTGAGAAAATTATTAACCGGCGCCTCATCCATTTTCTTGAAAGTAACAAAAAAACTCGATCCCCTACAGTGCGGTTTCAGGGAAGGTAGATCCACAACCGATCACCTTGTCCGCATCGAGACAAATATCCGTGATGCCTTTGTACACAAACAGTTTTTCTTATCAGTATTTTTAGACTTGGAGAAGGCATACGACACAACTTGGCGTTTTGGAATTCTCCGTGACCCGGCTGGAATGGGAGTCCGAGGCAACTTATTAAATGTGATTCGGAGCTACCTCTCTGATCGCACGTTCGGTGTCAGAGTTGGTAACGTCCTGTCTCGACAATTCACGCAGGAAGCTGGTGTACCACAAGGTGGTGTGCTGAGCTGTGCATTATTTATTGTCAAAATGAACTCTCTCCAAACTGTCATACCACGTACAATGTTTTATTATGTATATGTTGATGATGTACAAATAGGTTTTAAATAATGTAGTATTTCTATCTGCGAGCGACATGTACAGCTTGGGCTGAACAATTTATCTACGTGGGCTGACGAGAATGGATTTAAACTAAACCCACTAAAAAGCCCGTGTGTTCCGTTCTCGAACAAGCGAGGTATATTACCTGACCCCACTATTTATCTTAATCGACAACAGCTACCTGTGAGCCATGAACATAAATTTTTGGGCCTCATTTTAGACTCTAAATTAACATTCATCCCCCCACTTGAAATATCTGAAAGCGAAGTGCCTGAAGACAATGAATCTACTGAAGATTTTGTCCCATACATCTTGGGGAAGTGACAGGAGGTGCCTCTTAAACTTATACAAAAGTCTCATACGGTCGCGCCTTGACTACGGAGCCATTGTCTATAACTCTGCTACGCCTAGTGCTTTGAAGATGCTAGATTCTGTTCATCACTTGGGTATCCGTCTTGCTACAGGTGTCTTCAGGACAAGTCCTGTTGAAAGCCTGTACGTTGAGTCCAATGAGTGGTCTCTGGATCTCAAAAGGACACATTTAAGTCTCTCCTACGCCCTGAAAGTTAAATCAGACATCCAGCATCCATGTCATTCTACGATTCGCGACATGTCCACTGTCAGGCTGTTCCGTAACCGCCCAGCCAACCGGCCCCCTCTGTCTCTTCGGTTGGAAGCACTGTCAGGAAAAACAGAGGTCCCTCTTCTAGATAATATACTAATGGCCCTTACTTTGCTTCCACCGCCTTGGGAATGTCAGACTATTCAATGTGACATGTATTTCGTAGGAATATCCAAACAAGCACCAGAGGCACATATACATTCCCATTTTCTTGAACTCCAGGAGAAGTACTCCTGCGCAGAATTCTACACAGATGCTTCGAAGTCCACTGCTGGCGTTTCTTACGCAGCTCTCGGAGACTCATTTTCTACATCTGGGGCACTAACTACACACACATCTATCTTTACAGCAGAAGCATACGCTATACTCTCGGCTATTCAACACATAAGGCTCACAAATGTCGCTAGGGCTATTGTCTTCACAGACTCATTAAGTGTAGTCAAAGCGCTAAGTAGTCTACGGAAACACAAGAACTCCGTCTTTAACGAACTGTACAGTTTATTGTGCTCCGCATATATGTGCAACCAAATGATTGTCGTATGCTGGGTACCTGGCCACAAAGGTATAAAAGGCAATGAAGCTGCTGACAAAAATGCTACGTCAGTAACCTTTAGCGATACAGACGCAAATATCCCCATCCCTGTCATTCTACGCCGTAAGCTGAGGCAGCATTGGCAAGGAGAGTGGGATACCCAGGTACTAAATAAGCTACACATGATAAAACCAAAACTAGGGAACTGGATAACTGGGAAAACGGCACGACATAAGGAAGTACTTGTTTGTCGATTAAGAATAGGACACACTTACAGTACTCACTCTTACCTCTTGACTGGGAGTGATCCTCCGACCTGTAGTAAGTGCGGCAATATTCTGACAGTTGTCCATGCTCTTATTCAGTGTCCTGCAATAGAAGCAGAGAGGAAAAGGTATTTCCCTTCTGCATATCGCGAAAACATACCTCTTCACCCATCATAAATTCTTAGCTATGAACCGCTTTTTAACCTAAAAATAGTTTTAGAATTCTTAAATGAAGTAAACACCCTGAAAATCATTTGGCCAGGCAATTTTTAGCATGTGATTAACAGCCCTTGTATTCAAGGGCTCTCTTCAAGCCCTAGTGTCACTGTTATATTTCTTACATCATACGTTTTTAACGAAACCCATTTGCCATAGCCCGCATCACTAACTAGTTTGTGTCATTATTTTACCACCTACATGTTTTACGCCATATACAGCGACAGTTTTTAGGCCCTTCTACAGGCATGTCACATCTACCATGAGGCATTTATTGTCCACGCCATCCACAATTCATCGATATCATTACCATTTGTCATGGCGCTCTTTGGTCATACCTGGCCCTTGCGCCATAAAACACCACACATCATCATCATCAAGGATTGAAAACATAATTAAACTACCCTAGAAAAAATTCCAATAGAAATCTCTGTTGGTCTTATACCAAATATATAGATCCAACAAGAAAACTACAGGTCCTATAGCAGAATGTACAGGTCCCATAGCAAAGTGTACAGGTCCCATATACATTTCCGCCAGTCCTGTATCAGGGCAATACAGTGTTCTACAAGACAAATAAAATGTTTATGGGTCCAAATTGAAGCAATAGAAGTACTGATTTATCCTTGTATTCGACAAAGAAAATGTTTTATAGGTCCCAATAGATGCAATACAAGTATATATACTGATCATGATGTAAACTTGTATTGGTAGTACTGTTTGGCAAGAAGTCGACCAAGCAGACGCGCCAAACATCAAGAATGAAGGCCGAAATGGCGTCGCTTAATAAAGGGTTTATGCAGACCAAGGTGTTTATTTGTTCTACTGAGGATATTTAGGTACCGTTTGCTGTTTCCCTGCGTAATTTCGTAGAGATCATAGCTGACCGCCAGCACACCTGTAAGGGCTGAACAGTTGGGGCTATATATAGGCCACGATTCGGATTCGTTGCGTAAGTGCTGTGCTGTGTGTGCTGATCGTGGTTGCTGCTGTTGCCTTGCCAAAACGCTCGAAATTTGGAAGGGTTCACGTAGAAAAAGTCGCTTTAGAATGGACAATTACTGCACCTTTGTAGAAGAAACCACTTTGGTACACCGTGCTACTGTCGACACCAATACAGGCTATCAGCTTTATTAGTGTGTCAGGTCTATCGTTTCATAATCCAATAAGACGAAACCTATACAAACCAATAAAATATTTCTATTTTAATTTTTGTAGGGTAGTTCCTGCGTCCATGGAACATCCGTATATCCGTTGCAGACATCCGCCCGGCGCCCCGGGGATCTGCGGGCAGCGCTCGGGGTGAGCCTCCGCACCGAGCTGGTGATCGGGCTGGCAGTTGACGTGCTGACCCCGTATCCCGACGCGATGGTCGAAGTGGTGGTGCACGTGGGCCAGAAACTGGACGCGTCGCCCACGCGCGGCTGCCTAAGCGGCTTGTATTCCGTCGACTGTAAACTGATTGCAGTTGCACCAAGATGTTGTTGTTGTTGCCTACACCTGTGGCTCCTACACACGATGGGTGGCTGGCCAAGAAATGGGTGGATCATTCCAAATTAATATGGAGCATAAATTTCCGAATATCTATGGAATTAGCGTTGGATAGCGCAGAATTATCTGTTAAAATAAAATCAGGAAAGTCATATTGAAAGAGTAATAATTCATTTAAAAGTACAAAAAAAAGAAAAGATAGAATTTAGCAGGGCATTCGGTTGGATTCTGTAAGAAATGTTTGGACAACGGAAGAAGCATCCCTGTGGCTGAATCCCAAAGTGGACGACCCGAACAGAAGAATAGCAGGTGCTGTTAAATCCAGGCCAACGCTCCGAAATGGTATTTCCAATAATCTTTTTCTTGCCGCAGTAAAGCGGCGACAATATAAAAGAAAGTGATGTATTGTCTCTTCCTCGTTACAAAACGAGCAGAGGGGGGAGGGAACCAAACCCGACCTGTGTAAGTAAAAATTTAGGGAGGGATTGCGGCTACGTAATTTGGTGAGTCGCCATCGAGATGATGAGCTACTTCTTCCTCTTATCACCCCGTATACATTATCGAAGGAAAGTAAGACAACCCTCAGTAAATATGCAGTATTGTTCGCCTTAAGTACTTAATAGATAGTTACTTAAAGTGTTCCTAACCACCCCTCGAGCTTCTTGAAGGAACAAATCGCCGATTCCTTCCATACGCTTCAATATCGTCATTCTGCAATCAATACGAAGCAGCGACCACGCACGCGTGTGTACTCACAGTCTTGATGAAGAGAAAAGACATAATTAATTTGCACATAAGTTCGGTGATTAAAGGCGACTTCCCGCCAGATACCAAAATTGTAGTTTTTTTTTTTTTTTGTTTCTCCGACTGATGATATAAGAGCATAGTCGTTTCTTGCTCTTCGTCTTCATTCAATTACAGACAAAAATTGTTTGCCAAACGCACACATTAACATTTGTGTCGTTGCAGAGCGAAAGAGGAAGGAAGAAATTGCGCAATGGTGTTTTATCTACGGCACACCAACAGCACCGCTCTTCCCGAGTACCGGCACCTCCTATGTTCCTGGCGTAATAAATCATTCAGTACAGACTGACTTGAAGTGTTCCTCACCAAATTAGGTGGTCGGGTTCCTTCTCTGGACTATTACCCACGGCATTTTAGGCATTTCACCCCTCGGCATTTTCTTTAATGAGAAATAACCAATAGATCACTTCTCTTTTTGTCGTGCCGCCGCTTCACTATGCCGGAAGAAAGGAACCTTTAACATTCCCTATCACAAAAGTTGGCCTTGATCGGACAATTCCCGTTATTCGCTCATTTGGAGATTCCACTCCCGGGCACAGTCGCATGGACGGTTGCGCCGCCATCCAAGAATTTATTAATGATTCCAAGCGATTGACAAGTTAAATCTGTTTCATTTGCCACTGTTATTTTAGTACACGTCAATTCAAGCTGCCTAATGTTGTTTCTTGGATCTATATCACAATGGATTTGTCAGTTTTCGCAAAGTTGCAACTGAAATTTATTAGCTTTATGTTTATAAAGTCTTATCCGCCCGAATCTTGGTCAATCCTTCATAGTGGGCAAGAGCCACAATCTCATGGAACAAGAGGAAGAAGAAGAAGACCATCATGTCGACGGTAACTCTTGGTGCACCTACAATCAGTTCACAGTCGACGGAATCGAAGCCGCTTAGGCAGCCGCACGTGGGCTATCCGTCCAGTCTTAGTCCCGCGTACACCACGACTTCGACCATCTCGTCGGCATACGGGGTCAGCACGTCAACTACCAGCCCGATCACCAGCTCGGTGCGGAGGGTCACCCCGAGCGCAGCCCGCAGACCACCGGGGCGCCGGGCTCCGGTTGCGGGTCGCGACGCTGCTCCAGCTTTAGAGTCTGGCTCCTCCAGTGACCTCCGTGGTGTGCCTCTCGTCAGGACCCCGCATTTCTGGGGGTGCCTGTGCATCGTGGCTGCGGTGGTCCTGCTGCTCATGCTGGCGCTGGCCGTTGTAATTATTTTCCTCATGCCTTCAACTTCTATCATGGCTTCAACTTCTACGGCGGAGGCCAGTACCCCTTTGCCTGCCACGACCATCGCCTCTACGACTACCGCGGCCAGCACCTCTACATCAATCACTACAACCACCACTACAACTACTACTACAACCACAACTACTACCACTACAACCACCACCACAACTACTACCACTACAAACACCACCACAACTACTACCACTACAACCACCACCACCACAACTACTACCACTACAACCACCACCACAACTACTACCACTACAACCACCACCACCACCACCACTACAACTCCAACCCCGACCATACCCACTACGAAACCAACGATACCAACCACTACGATGCCCGACAAATGCACAACGCGCGGCGGCGTGTACAGGCTGTGTTTCACTGGCAGGCAAGTCGATTGGTATTACGACGCCGACCGTGGAAGATGCGTGGCGACGACCGAAGACAAGTACGCCGTCTGCAATGATAACCCACCCTCGTTCACGACGGAAATAGACTGCAGGACGCAGTGCCTTTACACGGCAGGCCAGGTAAGATCGAGCCGATTCGCACTTCGCAATTGTAGTTGCTGAGCAAAGCTGTTAAAGTAACAGCTAAGCTGTTAAGTGCAGTTGCACCACGGTACTTGTGCGGTTATAGGATAAAGGCCGGCAGCGGTGAAAGCCGACAGCGGCAAGCGCCAGCGTTGTCGGTATCGAAGAGCCAGCAACGCAGCTCTGGCAGGCCGTGGTAACGCGCAGCCAGATGTATGCGTTGGATATAACTGCGAATGCAGGAATACTGAACTCAAAAATAATTGAGCTTATAGAAAGGCTCGGGTTGTGACAAAGAAATAGCGCCGCAGCGTTAGCAAAGTGATTGGTAGGCTTCGGGTTGTGGCAGAGCAGATACCTCATCCGTCATACAGCTTCGTTGTCTTTGATGAATGGGTTGCTCGGATTGGCATGAATATATTAAAAAAGAATGTTAGTGCCAATCCACTCTGTGAAGGCGGCTGACCAGCGGAGCTGTATATATGGTGGTAAACAATATTGATTTAAATAAAGACACATAGCACATGAGTTGTCAATTTCTACCGTCTTTATTATTTTGTCACTAAGGTGACTATAGCATTGTGTTTGCCATGGGTTCTGTAACGATGCTTGAGCGGGAAGGGGCGCGAAGGTGGCAGGAGGCATTAGCAGCCTCCCGCCGCCTTCGCGCCCATTTCCGCTTCTGATCACGTCGTCGTTTGTAGTAGGCATGTTGTTCTTCCTCGGTCCGCACAATACGCGGCCTACCAAGTACACGGCTGTAACGCAGCTGAGATAACGTGCCTATGCAGTGCATGACGTCACCACCCAAAGAGACACACCCATTGGATATTAAACGCAGCTGAGGCACACCGGCGATACGCTTTGGTTTCTATCGATGGCTACGGCGTTCTTGGTCTACGCGCTCCGTCTACCCACGCAGCGATCCACTGGAAAGTAACGTATAACAGCTCCGCTCTAAAAGCAAACATGATGGCGACAACCTTAGCTCGCCAACGCTAATCGCAACCACTCACAGCATTTCGCACGAGTAGCTAGCTCATAGCGGCTGGGTTACGCAAGCGCCCCTTAAGCTCACTTAAACTCAATCCGCACGGCTTTCCGCACGGCTGCGGACGTGTGAAAAACTGCACATTTCGTACACACATGAAGAAATTTTGGTTTGCAGTGGGTCCGCGCATGCAGGTTTAACCGAAATTTGCGCACATGCGTGCGACACGTGAAAATTCCCGCACGCCGACACGCGTGCGGAAGGCGTGCGGAAGCACGTGCGGATTGAACGCAAGTCTGCCATTTGCCCGTTCAGTGATCGCGACCAGCGTAACCGTCACTTGACTGGCAGAGAGAGGACACTCTGGCAGGTTAGCAACGGGGTGTTCCACCTTTGTCGTTGACTTCGTTACGATCACTCTAAATATCAAAATTTTGGTGTGTAACGCTGCACACTTCGCCTGTGTATTCTATAAAAAGCCCTTCTTTAAAACGTAGTGGTGCTTATCAGAAACTTTCAGCCCTGATTTCCGCATGGAGGTGGTCTATCTGACAGTTTGACTGACGCAAAGTACACAAAATAGAAGCGTAGACTGCTGGGGGGGCCCGTTGCTGCATCATGTAGTGTCGTTGAGCGGAATTACGGGCAGGAACAGACGAAGTGGACAGGATGGAGGCTCACTTACAACTGATGTAAGTGAACGTCTGTCCTGTCCACTGCGTCTGTTGTTGGCCCTCCATTCCCGCTATCGTGTGATTTTGACTTTTGTTCTAAGCAAGACGTACATTTTTTTTATTTTACCCCTGCACCATGCCCGGCAGAATTTCGTAATAGCACTTCCATAACCACGTAACGCGATGGCTGCCGTGATTCAGGAAGCGTGGTGCTGTAACGCAAATTTGCTGAGCTTTTAATATATATATATATATATATATATATATATATATATATATATATATATATCGAATTTACTATTACAAGTGAAAAAACCTGGAAATGCCTTTGTCAGATATTTTTGTATTTACCACACATTGATCTATTTATAAAGCGCACATGGTAAGCCAATGGGGTCCCGAAACAGTATATGAATTTGCATTTATTTCTTGCACCTGTATAAACATCTCAAGATGATGCAGGGACAAAAGGCAGTGAGTGCCCAGAGGTCACTTATCCCGACCGATATCAGTGAAGCGCACATAAAAAGGCGCATTTGTTACAGGCAACTTTACTAATTAAACAAAGAATTGTACTTGGTGTTTAAGCCTATAGCACAAATGTGTCGCTAGTTAAGGTAATAGTATTGTCGAGGGTATACACAGCGAAGTATAACCAAAATAAAGGATTTGCAATATTAACAAGGAAAAAAGACAGCAGATGTGTGCGACCTTGGAGAATTGCAACCAAATTTCCAGCGCAGCTGTTTCTTTCGAACAGTTTCAATAAAAGTTTCAGTTTTCTGTAATTATGTCGCATAGTTTAAAAAGTTCCCATATATGGCTGTTCCATTTGAAACCTGTTGCCCGCATATAATGTGTCAGAGCACTTCTTTCTCGATTTTTTTAGTACTTCATTAACATACATGTTACTTCACCATACCATTTACCATAGTGTACTCCCTCCCTCCATATCCCCCCCCCCCGCCCACTCAAATTCCCCTAGATTTGATATCGGTTGAGTTCACAGTACTCCCAGGGCAGCGGAATAAATTCGGCTGTGTTCGCAAAACACATTCATAAATCGCCGGATCACTTGCTTGTGTAATTTACTCCAAATATCATAATTAGACCAAGGTCTTTGAAGTTTACTTACGCTGTGCCCATACCACGCCCTTTATTTACGCCAAATGTAAACATAGTGTCTTGTTTAGGCCACCGACTGCATCGCTTAATGCAACTAGGAATGCCTTATGACGCATGAAAATTGGGGGAAGGAACGTAAAAAGTTTGTCCCACATTGCACTTTCCATGACCCCCCACTCCTTTCCACGAAATATAAACCTGCTGTAACCTGCAGCTATGTCGGGACACTGAGAAGCATAGCTGAAAGCGGCCATATCACACGCTCTAACGCTTGAATAAGATTTTTTTACGAATACTGTGTTTGATACAACCTCATTTAACTTCGCACAATGAGGTTTCATAGCGTACCACCAATATTTGCTAAATTTGGTCTTGGTGGCGTTTATAGCTCTGTCAGGGCAGTGGGCTCAATTCTGCCCCACTCGTTGGACAGGCTCATAACATGATAAAGTGCTTGCGTACGTTTTTATTGCGAAAGCCTCTATTAACCATCCTTTATGAACTTTACCTACACATCAAACATTACCTGGTCCTCAGAGTCGCAAAATGTAAAGAAGCTGCTTCCTTTAGTTCTGTGAGGACACCAGGCGAACCCAACCTATTACGCATGAAAAAGTAAAAAGAAATAAATGAGGGCTCGATAACTATTCGTAACGCTTTTAAATAATCCAGCAACGTTAAAACTTCCAGACACATTGTAGTTAAAATACTGCCTATTCTGTCAGTGTATAAAATATCTGAAACGCAGAGTTAGCTTGGGACATTGTGAAACCTAGTAATTACAGCAGCGTGATCGTTTCGAATATTTGCTTGCAGATTTTTAAAGCTGTATTTCATCAACACGCATTTACCATCGCACGTAACCTTGGCGTATTGTTCCCCCTGTGTTCGCAAAATTTGATCTCAGTTGTAGTTTTAACAGTGACACCGCAGCCGTCTGTTCTATCGGAAAAGGCGAATTTTATCCGCACATTTGGAACATTGCCTATATACTGCCCATAACATGCCCCTAATTTTCCCCGATACAATCAAGAAGCCATCCTTAGCTCACGGAGGACACCGGAGAAACAAATTACGCATCTCGTATGATGCACGGGAACACATGGAAAAACGAGGGTTTAGTAATTGTCTGCAACGCTTGCATTTAAAGCCGGACAATGAATGTTTCGCAATGCACTGCGCTTAGGATTCTCCCCATTTTCACAGAATTTCAAGCCGGTATCTCGTGCAGTTCAGTAAGGTTTCAACTTGGTCTTGTTAGTTTTCTAGTATGAACGTGTAGCATTTCGCATAAATAACATGGACAAAAGAAGGAACACGGTTACACACAGAGCGCAAACTACCAACAGTGTATTGCCGATAAGTTATTTTAGGAGTCTAGGAAAGATTTAGACTAGCGACAGTGTGACCCACTGAAACACTTCAATGAGTCACTTTCTTCAAAGGCTGTAATGAACCTACACATAATAAACATATCGCTCATCACTGAGAACATTGCTTCGTACTTCGTACTTCGAGTAAATATAAACGCTGTGCCAGGCATACTTTAGCGAGGATACCGGGCGGAAGCAACTAAATGCCGTGTATAACGCCTAAAAATTGAGAGAGAAGCGAGCTATTCATTAACTGTTTTCAGAGCACATAAGCAACCTACATTGTTCAATGTTTCGGTACACGTCATCAAAAGGTGGCCTTCATTTCTTCAAACTATGAAATATCTGCTGCTCTTGCTCCTGCCAGGAAACAAGCAATAGTGGAGCTCTTATTTCAAACAGCCTGAAAATGAATTTGCGAATTCACAAGTGACACGTCCCTTTAGAAAAAATTATGTCAGTGTTCTAATGGTATTGAAATGAATCTGCACGTTCGACCAAAGTCATGCTCACGATAATACCTACGATAAGTCATGATTACACAATGAAATTCGACTGTTAGAGCTGTAAGAGGTTTGATTATTTTTCATGGAGATAAGATACTGAGACTGCAACGCTATGTATACTATCTCTGGACGGAGATTCAGTAGTTCCCGCATTGATAACTAGCAGATTTCATGCCGTAAGGCACACCAATCGTTCGGCGCGTCTGATTATAATACTTTATCTGGACCTCTCCCCTCGCCCACAGGTGAAATATAGCAAGCCGATTGTGTTTTATAGTACGGTTAGGCGTTTCCAAAAAACTGGGCATTTTGCAGGCAACGCAAGAGGAAATTTGTTACGGCTGGAACTGTCCAGCGTCAGGCCTGCTCCGCCATGCGAGCGTGTTTGGCGAATCCAATCCTGCGCGTCGCGAGGAGGCACAAAAGACAATCATCGCTGCCCAAGCAGGATATACATAGTAAAGAAAAGCATTACTGACGTGACCACAGTATTAAAAAAGAAAATTTTGCGTAAGCTGTAGCTTTGTTGGGCTTTGCAGTGTGCAACCGAATATGCCCGCTTTCAAAAGGGGGGGGGGGGGGGGACGGCATACTTTGCCCCCCCCCCCCCGCTTTTGACAGTGAGGGGGCAAGTCCCCCCCGGTAGGTACGCCTATGTTTCCTTGCCGTTCTTTCTCGCATTTCCTTTCTCGTCCATAGGTGAGAATCTGCCGCCAGAAAGCTGAATGCAAGAGGACACTCTTGTTGACTTCTATGCACGAGAAGCATTGCTGTATACATGCAACCATGTCTCTTCGCGGGCCCAGGGCGCTGAATGCGGGAAGCCACCCGTCGTTGTGCGGTGCGAAGCGATGCACATGAGGGTGGTGCCACACTTCTTCAACCCGGCCTCGGGCGCCTGCAAGCCGTGGGACTTCCCGAACGGCGCCTGTCCCAACGCTACCTTCCATACAAAGGTCGGCGCCGTACACGGTCACTTCCACACGATTTATATCGACCTAGCGTTTTAACGTAATTAGAATTATTGGGGAACTTCACCCCGTTTGCGCTATGTTTGTCCCTATCTAATGTGTTTTTCACACATTAGTGGTGACTGGAAGCTTACCACTGTCGTTGAAAACAAAAGTGTACAATAATTGCATTCCACCAGTGCTAACATCATCATCATCATCATCATCATCATCATCATCATCATCATCATCATCATCATCAGCCTATATTTCTGTCCACTGCAGGACGAAGGGAAGGCCTCTCCCTGCGATCTCTAATTACCCCCGTCTTGCGCTAGCTGATTCCAACTTGCGCCTGCAAATTTCCTGCAAATCTCGTAACTGGTGTCATATTGGAAATTAATTTCAAGTGAATGCGTCTTGGAGACTCACCGGCTACAATTCGTAATTTGCAATATGTGTCGTAAAGTAATTAACTAAGAAGTTCATTAGTCATTTTTTGTTAATTAGTTGAATATGTGTTTAGATTTCTCGCGCTACTAATGCCCGCCTCTTCGAATAACCCAGCTCAATGATAAGAACTATGCTACCTTCCACAGGCGACTTCTGAAAATTCCGTGAAGCTTAATTTTGAACACCCGGTACGTTAGAAACTATACGCCTTACCATGGACAGTGATCGTGAGCGGGATTCGGCTAAATATTGAAATATTGTCTGTGCGCCCTGTGTCTAGTTCTCAACGTACCGGGTAACGCGCCACTTCCGGTAAGCGTTAATCGTAGCAATTTTTGGTCCTAGAGTTCGCTGCCTTTTTCTCGGGGTTTAGAGCTCGTCGTCGTTTCCTAGCCATATTACATTTGTGGAGATATATACAGACAACTCGGACCACTTGGTACATGTGCCCGAATAGACTGCTCGCCTGGGGCCTGCGTTCAGCCTAAATAGACACCTTGGCTCACCAGCTATGTGCCACTTGGTATGTACCGTAACAGTAATTTTCATCAAAAAACATCAATTCGTAGATATTTTCGAATCGCATCCTCTCGTGTTAGAAAGGTAACATTTAGCACAGAGAACACTATATATATATATATATATATATATATATATATATATATATATATATATATATATATACCACTTTAACCGACACTATCAAGTTTGAATGATGGCATTTGATGGTATACGGTGAATACTGATACGGCACGGTGTGAAATTGAGCAGTGATCAAGTTAAAGGCTATGAACGTTGGGTTATGGACAACGCATGTTAAACGTCACTATTGCAGTATCTCTGTGAAACAGGCCTACTTTCTTATATTTAGTTTCATACTGACGTTACACCACGTGGCAACCCAAGCGAATAAAAAAAAAAGCCGGCTGCTTACCAAGCAAAATATTTCGTGTCAGTATCTACCGCGACTGGCCGCGACGTTCGATTTTAAGCTTGCTCGCCCTTTTCTCACGGGGTGTTTCTCTCTAACAAATGATAGCGGAGCTGCATGGCTATGCGCTCACTGAGCGGCCGGTTTTGAATTTACCTGGTGTGAGCGGAGACATTCGATGATGAATATATATAATTCTGTGCAACTTTTAACATAGAAAGGTGGGCGTATTATAATGTTACTGCTTCCAGCTTTGCTATGTGGAAAATTGCCCCCAAGGTCCTAAGACGCAGTGACACTTTAGGTAGTCTTCTGCAGCTGACGCTATCAGAGGCAAAGTATGGCCACCTCGCCTAGGAACTCCTCTGCAAGAACGCCACGTCCCCTACGCTCATAGCCTTTTGATAAATAAATATGTACAACTCAAAGGAAAGCACCCTGTTTGTTCCGATTCGCTCTGGAACGCCGTTGTTATTACCTAAGTCGAAAATATCTGAAAACCGCCATAGTGTCAAAGTGGATTTGGCGTTGATCTGATAAGCCCGAGGGGGCCAGATCAAATCTTGGCCACGGCAGCCGCATATCAATGGGGGCTAAATGAAAAAGAAAATTGAAAAAATAAAACCATGTACCGTGTGTTCGGTGCACGGTAAAGAACCCTAGGTGCTCAAAATAATCGGGTGGTTTCTCACTACAGTGTGCTTCATGAAGTCGTGGTTATGGGACGTAACACCTCAGATTTTATTTTATTTGCTTATAATATTTAAAAAAAAAACATTCAGCGCCTTTACTAGAAAATAGGTCCAGCATGAATATAGGTCGACCCCTATATATCCTGCTCTCCGAGAAATTAAAAAAAGTATATTCGAATATAGGTCGACCAATATCTTTTAGGAAACTGAACAATTGGAACATGACACACCTATATTTACAATAAGCTCGGCTCGGCCACTCGCCAGTCGCTGCCACAATTAAGATCCTCGTCCGAACTGCCAGGAAAGTGGTCTTCCGCATGAAGTCTCAGTTCTTTCTCGAGAGCGTCATGCCTCGCGGTTGGTGGGCCGCGAAAAGCACGACGCCGTCCGTTGTATGTCAACAGTTGGTCCCGCTGCTTCCTCCAACCCCTAATCAGCTTTTTCATTCACGACAAACTCGCGCTGAGCGGAGCGGTTGTTGGAGTTCTCGGCAAAACGTACCACTTCATGATTGAAGTAAGCGGTGTAGCTCTGCCGATGTGACATTGTCGCACAGCCGCGCAACAGCAAATGCGAACCGTCAAGTAGAAATGATCGCAAAATCGCGACGCAGAGGGAAAAACAACCAAGCAACCAATAAACAAGTGTGCTTCTTTAAGCAGAAACATTGTTGTAACTTATTAATTGCGCTACCGCCTTTGTTGAATCTTTAACTACCGAAAATATCCTATTTTCATTATTTGTGTTTTGCGAGACTGCGGCTTCGACGTATGCTATTGACATGCATGCGAGGGCGTTTCGTTTGCGGCCTTGGACCTCACGGCTCCAGCGACGGCTCTGTTCCACTGTGGACCTCCGTAAGCTCGGTACTTTGGCTAGCGTTGATCACGAATAAACTTCGAAATTCTTTGTTCACCAATATAGGTCGATTACTAAGTATGGGTAACATTTCCGAAAAAGAAAAAGGGGTCGGCCTATATTCGAATAAATACGGTAGTGCGAGAACTTAACGAAACGAGATTAGTATTCTAGTAAAAGACCTCAGTGAGAGCAAGTAGAAAATTAACGACATTATCACTGTTAAATTCAATAAACCTTCAATGCGAGGACATTCCGCCCTGGCTCATTACCTTAAGACGGCGGACTTACCGTTGTCCAGATACCATAATGCAATATCTGCGATGTGGACTCTGTTTAAAGCCTTTTTACTTGTATCTAAAATTGGTTTGACGCCTGCTGTTTCTCTGGAGGTACGGGATTTTTCCTCAACTTTATGTTCATTTCATTTCGGAGTAAAGAG
This sequence comes from Dermacentor silvarum, assembly GCF_013339745.2. Taxonomy (NCBI): domain Eukaryota; kingdom Metazoa; phylum Arthropoda; class Arachnida; order Ixodida; family Ixodidae; genus Dermacentor; species Dermacentor silvarum. The sequence goes on from NC_051163.1 coordinate 76,025,522, forward strand.
GGAACCAGACTCTTCCGGGGCGTTCGGGTGTAACCCCCAATGCAACAGGCGAATTGTAACAGAGGCCGTTAGTAACCGAGCATGGAGTAAAATAGATTTACAGATGACGCTTTCAGTTTAAACTATGGTAGTAAATATACTTGGAGGGCTTACTTTGGCTTAATCGTTCGTAAACAATAGCTGGAGCTACAGGAGACTCCTTTAGTACAGATGTCTCCGAATTAATTTTGACCACATCAACTTCTATGGGCTGAACCTATGTGCCTCCACACGATTTATATTGCAGTCCACTCTGCCGCCGTTAATAGCAGTTAGTAAATTGAAAAAAAAAATATTTATTATCAGTTTAATTATTTCTTTCTCCATGATTCACTGAATAACTTACTGCGCAACTGCTGTATCCGATTGTGCAAGTGAGTAATGGTCGATCTAAGACCGAGATGAACGATATGTGTCCACAGATGAATAGCGCATCAACTCATCCACGCTGAAGGCTAGCCTATAATCGCGAACAGCTTACTGTGGCAGTGAAGGGAGAGCTACGAAGTAACATAGCGCGCAACTAACAACACTTCTGAATATAGTTCTAAAATCTCACCCGCGATAACTTAGGCTGACGAACAGAAGCTGTTGAATGTCATTTTTTATAGCTGTTTCATACAATAACACATAAGAGATACCACTCAAGGCTGAATTTGACATAGATCATCGCTTCTCTCTTCAGCGTTGGCGCAAATGTGAAACCATCGCTGGGGGCAGCTACGATGATTCATTATCGGTTCCAAGAAAGTGAACGCGCCGACTGAGACTGGAGAACTACCTTGCGCAGTAATATACGCGCAGAAGTTGCGTCCCAGTAGCTTTCACTTCCTTGCGCCAGAAAGTCGTACGCGAGTACACTGGTAGTCTTTTTTCAGTACAAAGAAAACGCGCGATTACATGGCTTGTAGGCAACTAACTGGTTTGGAGGGAATTACGTGGCTGGAGGCAATGTTTCAAATATGGTCCTTGTCGAAACGCCATGTAAGAAACGGTCACATTCCAGGCCAATAAAAGCGATCATTAATCCAGTAGAGCGTGTTCGCCGAACCTAAATGGCCAGACGTAGGGTAGTAGTGCATAGCACTCAGAATCTCTGTGCGAAGGCTCTCCTGCACCACTAGGAGAAAACGTGCGCCAGTGCTGAAAAAAGGTGTTATACAAGAATTCATCACGTACACAGAAACGATGTGCTGTAGTAGAGGCGATCTAAGCGGTGAAGAGCGGAGTTAATTTAGTGTCCTTTCTCTCCTTAGCACATTCTCGAAGACCGCAAGTCTGTATCTTCATGTGAAACCTCTGTTTTCGCTGTGTCGAGAAGTTACTGATCTATTCGATGTACTCCTTAGGATGTACTCCCATAAGCGCGCATTCAAACTTACCTGGTAATAAAAGGCCCCTCCATGTCGTTTACGCAGGCCGAGTGCGAGGTCAAGTGCCGCACCCCGGGTGCTGCGCAGGGACCTGACTGCCAGCGGCCTAGCGAAGAAAGGGCCTGCGACGCCACCGAAATGAAGTATCCCTACATCTACACCAGCGAGTTGCACAGAAAGGGAGCTTGCATCGAGAACCTCGATCTAACGTACAACCACCACCGGTGCCACAACAGCCTTAACACGTTCACCACCAAGGAACAGTGTGAAAGTCTCTGCTACATCATCGGTAACGGCTAGGCCAAAGCATGATGCCCCCTCCCTTTGCCGTTGCTGTCATCGGCGGTCTAGCAGCGTCCGTGCGTGGTTGTACCGCATTCTAATCGCAGTGCGCAGTGCGCGCAACGTAGTGCGCGCAAGGTACTAATGTGTGTCCAACGTGTGTCATTCTTGCAGGAACTGTGTGTGTTTGAAACGTGAAATTAGACTTCTGGCTAAATGGTACCAATGTTCAAAAGACTTTGACAGCGTTTTCAATGCTACGTAAAAACCGTGGCTTCTGACGCGAGCCACGCATTATCAGCGAGAACTATCACAACGCAGCGCCGACTCCTCCATTGTCACAGTTATGATACCCCCTATTGGGAATAATTATGAGCAAGTAGTAGTTATTATTTGATTTGTAGCACGTGCAAACTTGTCACGTCTTTAGCGTACATGTCCGTGTGGACCAAGCAGAATGTCTGTTTTCTATGGCGGGGTGTAAACAAGGACACTTCTTTATTTTTTGTTCTCAATATAAACATTCCGTCTACTCCCAACGTTTAGCCATGTTATTGCATATTAAAAGACTTCTTAAACCAGTGTCCAATTTCTATGGTAAGCACCGAGTTCATCCGGTGCCTGCAGCACATAAACGTCGAAAACCGTGATCTTCAATGATCTTCAATCTAATAGGCTTCAACGTCGCGTCATTGCAAATGCAGTAATGTAGGATGTGTCTTCTCTTCTATTATGATAGTAGTCCAATAACAAATCTAATGTCAATTTTTCTTTCTCCTTTATCTTTTCCATAAAAAGGAAAAGTCAATGAGAGAGAGACAATGGAGGATTGAAAGATTACTGATCCTCTGGCAGAATGCAATTGACAACCCGGCGAAAAGTCACATTCTGTTGCGCAAGCTTTTCACACAGTTAACTGCATCAATCCTTTTACAGAACTAAAACCTCGTGACATGTCAGGCCTGACATTAACGCTCATACGTAATTACCTCATAAACAGATTAAAAGTTGTCAAGATTCACAAAGTTTTGTCCAACTCTAAGGGAATAATTCAGTTAGTTATGTAGTTTTTTTTTTTGTCGCAAAAGCAACTGAAGCTATGATGTGCCGAACCACAAGGTGGGATTTTGTAGTCAACTGCAGAACAGCCAAATGATTATCACAGTTTGTTCAAGAAACCCGTTGCGTGTAAAAATTTAACATCGTCCGGGGTTACAAGCGCGTTATCAGCTATGATCAAAGCGCGATGCAGTGGTGTTAGTGTTTTGTAAAATTCGTGAACGTACTTTTGGCTTTCTCTCTTCAGAGCGGGACATGTTATTAGAATGTGATTCACGGAAATTGTTGTATGCTCTTTTTCTTACTTGCTTTTCCTAGCTTACGCGCGTCTAACCATGGGCTTCCCGGTGGCAAAGAATGCTTAGGTTCTAATACACTATCAAAGAGAAAAAAATTCAGCAGGAGCGGATACTCCCATAGAGCCCTGCGCCGAATTGACAGCAGCGCACCAAGCTGTCGGCATTAATACGTGAAACACACTTCCGCTTTGGTTTCTGGGCGCGCGCGTTTTCAACGCTATAACTGGCACACATTACGCCGCCTGCGCCGATCGGCGCGCGGCATTTTCTTGCTTCTACTGCTCAACTGTGAGTGGTCTTGGTGCGGAATCTTTTCGTTATTTAGTAGAAATTATTGCGAACGATCTTCACAAGCCTGCATCGAATCTGTGCCACGTGCAACTTATAATTATAAAGTAGACGCAAGACGCCTTGTGAAATGAGGAAACGCTTCTATTGCTCTATATAAGTGCCTGTTCTGGGCTTTCTGTGCATTCATCCAACCTTGCGGCACCTAGTAGGCAGCAGTAGTTTCCTTACGAAGCTCCACCGGACGGGATCACCTAAAAGAAATGAATTACAAGCTTGTGTCATTTTGGTATTTAGACATTATAGGAATACTGCATGTAGAGTCGAAACATGCGAAAGTGGTTAATGGGCAGCATTACAAACACAAGCAATTCGCTTTTTCTAAGGGTAGTAGAAAATACCCGACTCATCCCAAACAACACCATAAAATATGAAGAAAACATCTGATTTCCAAGATCCCCGAGCATTATTTCCTGCACTTTAACAGAACGAATACACGGGCGACTGCGCGTTTCCAAAACTACTTGGCCTCAGCCGATTTGGTGCTACGCTACGTACACAGAGATGGCCCCAACAGAGGCTCCCAGCCAGACCATGCTAGACGCTCTCAGAATGCCTCCTACTCGCACTCAAGACAAATGCATGGGTGAAAAGCCTGTTTTCAGACGTCCGGAAGAGGAAATTGTCGAGTTACAAGTTCCTGGTTTTGGAGCTCCTCAAGCCTTATCGTTTGCTCTTTCTGCCGGTGCAAGCAACACTCTCCAGTGTCATTACTCTTTGCAATCGCTCGTCGTGCTTTCGACAAACTCGTGAGTACCGAAAGAAGTTATATGTTGTTGCGGGGCCATAAAAAGCGTCACAAACTTGTCCCACTAAGGTTCAGTACACGCCAAACTAACCTTGTCACCACGGCCGAGCTGCTTTTCGTTAACTATTGCACAACGCCAGGCGCGGTGAGCGTGCCTCAAATGTACCCTAAAAGGTAACGAAAAAATGCTGGCCCTCCCGTAATCGCGAGTAGAAGTAAGCATGAAGTGGCTGCCGGCAAAGCAGATTGGTTGGATATGATACTAGGCACAACCTTTAAAAAAATTGGAGGACGCTTAAGGTTGGCCTTTAGAGGCTGTTTCACATGCAAGCGAAAAAGCGCACGATTCCTGCCGCCGCAGTGCAGAAACCTGGGGCCGTATTCTGAAACGTTCGCCTAGGCGAAATTTCTTTTTTCGCTTTCAGGCGTGCGCCGATTGGCTGTTTTAGCAAAATTAGATGAGCTGATTGGGTGGTTGAGCCCGACGTCATTTCAATTTGCTCAACCAGCCAATCAGCGCGCATGCTGATTTCGCCTAGGCGAACGTTTCAGAATACGGCCCCTGTTTAGAGCTGCGGCGGCGGCACTAATGGTTGGAACGGTGAGGTTCGAGCAAGTTCGAATTTAATCGCGCTGGCAGCGCGGCAGCACCTCTTCCGGATCAATGACGGCCCGCCTCTTCACGTGGCCAGTGGAGGACTAGTGGGGGAAAGCCTGCGCATAGGACGATATTCGCAGCGATTGAAAATGCGCGGCGGCGATGCATGTCAAACGAAACCTCGCGGGAAGCTTCGCAGCGCCGCGACGCTGTTCGCTCCATTCGCTCAATCCCTTGCATGTGAAACAGGCTTAAGGGTGGCACACGATAGCATTCAAAGATCCCTGACTGCTTGGCAGGCTTCCCGGCCAACTGCAGCTTTATTTTTTCTCCAAGCGGCAGCCACGTTCCCGAGGAGGTGAGCGCCATGTGGATGGAGTTTTTTCAAGGAACCAACCGCTGCGCGCCGTTGGACGAATGGTAGAAATGCTGCAAAAGAGGTTTGTGTTTGAGTTTCCGCGTAAGAGAATTATGCTTTTTCGTATATTCAAATCACAATCCGACGCAATCACCTCTGTAAGTTGGTGTTAAGTCGCAGTTTTCTATTTTTCTCGCTCATTTTACATTGAGAAATTCAATTCGTGCACTAACGCCTCTGCGCGCCTTTTCAATGCCGCTCTTCAATGAACCTCTTTCAGGCCGACGTGGGTCACTGTATAGACGCGGTACTGGGTAGGTACCGCTGTTAGAACTCTTTGACGCTGACTTGGAGTACTGCATATGTGCCGCTCAGTCTGTGGTAGTCCTCCAACGAATCCCTTTAATGCCAACTTGGGTCACTCGGTGTGTGCCGCTCTACAGTCACGAAAAAGTTAAATATTGGGTGCAGCGTACTGTGTATGTAGTGTACTGTCTTTACAGTGTTCCAAATAGTTGCTTAGCAGTCAGTATTTAATGCAACAACAAATGCAGACTTTGACTGCACTTTGTGCTCCTTATTGCGAAGACATTCTTGCTACATGTCAGCCACGAAGTTGCCCCCTTAGCACAAGATGAGACCATTGTTGCAGAGATTCTTCGCCGGAGGAGCAGGTTGCACGAGTATGGAGCTGCTGGCCAGTGCCTGTTTCCGGCTCACGTTCTCACAAGTTAAAGTAGATGTAGTACTTTCCGCTCCCGCAGAAATTGCACAGCTTATGCAGTGCCGCAGATCCGTTTGCCAAGGAACGTGGAGGTTGTAAAAAAAATCATCAGCCCCCTCTTGTGTTATGCGTAAAGAACGTTGTGTATCGCCTTCCGTTATCGTGCGGGAAGGTATACATTGGGCAGTCTGGGAGATGCCTGAATGATAGGTTAAGAGAACATAAAGAAAAATTGAACCGACACCGGGATGATCATGTTTCTGTGCATTGCAGTGATTGTGGGTGCAAACCCTTGTTCAATAAGTGTTCTGTTTTGTATATAAATGCAGATAAAGTTACGCGAGAACTTGTTGAAGCCACTTTGATAGCGAGGGCCGCTGATAACTGCATCAGTTACCCTTCCGCTGCTCTGACTACAAGTGAATATGCATTCCTGGACGAGGCCAGTTTTCATGTGCGGGGATTGGACCTTTCCGGCGTGCGGGCCTACAAGTGCGCTTGTTTCGGGAAATAAACGCTCTGTTAAAAGTTAGCGCTCGATCTGTTGTCTCGTTCTAGTCCATGTCTTCTAGCGCTATGACCTCCTCTGATGTGTCTAACCAACTAGCCCGAACAGCCATACTTTTAAATTCCAGAATTCGGTCGGAGGAGGCGAAGAAGGTAATATTAAAGGCATGAAGAGGTAATATTAAACGTATTCAACGATGCCTCCTCGATCGAAATTCTTTTGCAGCGACCCTTTAAGTTCCACTGTCCCCACATACGTTCAGGCTACTTAGTTCAAAAGACGTTAGAAATTAAAATATGGGTATCGTGGCAGTCGCCATTATAAAAAGTTTCTATGACAGAGCATAAGGCTAGGAGGATTAAATCTCCAACAATAACCCAGGCAAATAATCCCCTCTGGCACCAGCATCGGAAATGCAGGGTAACCGCGTCAATTCTTAAAACGCGTGTCGTTCAAAACGTGTGCGCTGCATGACACTGCAGAATAATATATTCATAATGCTGCCGTTAGACGTGCCTGTTCTGTACGGTGAAACAAATGAGCATGTGACCACGGGGCGGCTATTTGAACACCCACAGACAACACATTCTAATGCACGCATTGAAGCATGTGGTCTGATGGTAAACCCGAAGAATTTAGTGCTTAAAGTAAGGGGGGGGGGGGGGGGGTTCCCTTTCATTTTTAAGGAGGGGCTCGGCCCCCCTGGGCTGTAGCACTGCGGTACCCTCTGGGAAAGCGCTGTAAATGATTTCGTTACCAGTAGTGCCTTGTGCGGCGAAGGTCTAGCTCTCCAATTTTTATAATAATGATTTACTAGCGATTAATCGGTTGATGTGGCATGCGCAAGAACAGGCAAGGAGGTATCGTCGTACTGCTGCATGCATTACCTCGATGCACTGCACATGACGGTCACCATCCTTTTTCGACTAAGATTATTGGCACAGCATACTACTGTTTCATGAGCCACCTGAGCGTGAAACTGCCTGCTCGGGAATTAGTGAAGGGGCACCTTGGTTCATTTAGGTTACCATTTAATTTTCATTCGTTTAGGTGTACATAATGAGCGTTGTGTTATACCGAAGACGATCGCATTTTCTCCACTTTTCTAGGTAAGTAGGTGTGAAACCATAAACGATATTGTTCTGGCACCTGAGGTTGTCAATGAAGCGAAGCAACTGATGTTCTGTGTAGCAGCTAGACTTCCCAAAGTCTTGGCAGCGTGAACTTTCCAAAGAACACTAATCGCATTACAATATAATTGGTAAAAGTATTCGGTACTCATGAAACTGTAATATAGAGAGAACAACGCCGCGCCACTATACAGAACGTTTACGGCAGTCTGCGCCTCAATAAAGCGCTATTGCCACTGAGGAATTGCTCAGTTGCGGCCTCTAGGATGTGGTGTTACAAGTAAAGACGAACAGGGCAGAATACTTTCAAAGCAAGGTTAAGAGCCAAATAAGCCCAATGAATCACCTCCTATGTATTCAAATGCTATTGAAACGAAGCAAGCATTTCTGCAAGAAATCTGAATGGGGCTTTAGCGCGAATGTACTTGAATGAGACAGATGGAATAAACTCTAACATACAAGTTTAGAAGGATACCTAACGTTTTAGTAGCTAGTCGTTTCCAAACAGAGATGTTCCGAAACAAACATGCTCCTCAGATGGCAATAATATCAACATTGTCGTTAAAAGGGACCCATACACAAACGTTTTGTTTCGTGACTAATGGAACTGAATGGACAGCTGTTCACCTTATCATCACGCGAATAAACTCGCAAATGGTGCAACGCCACGGATAATTAATGATGGTGGTGCAATTTTAACATGCTTATGGTGTTTTCTCCTTAACTACCGTGAAAGATGCAGCTGACCGGGCGCCACAAAGTGGCGATCGCAACTATTCACCGTTTGTCCTCGAAGCCGATCACATGTTACTCACAAACCAGTGACGCGAAGAAGCGCGCCAATTCTGCTAAGTTATTAGGTGCATATCATTCTGCTTGCCACGCCTATATCGTCACCATCTGGCGTGCTTGTTATCATCATCGTTGTTGAGTGAGACCCGATGATTTTCGACAAGCCGGAATTGCAGGTTTTAGATGCATCAAAACAATTCCAAATCCATGCGTTGTAGTAATCTATCTATCTATCTATCTATCTATCTATCTATCTATCTATCTATCTATCTATCTATCTATCTATCTATCTATCTATCTATCTATCTATCATCTATCTATCTGTCTATCTATCTATCTGTCTACTATCTATCTATCTGTCTATCTATCTATCTATCTATCTATCTATCTATCTATCTATCTATTTATCTATCTATCCGACCCAGCGGTCCAAGCTGTCTACCAGCTTGGGCCACTATTTATGTGCTCGTTGTCGTGATGCCGTAGCAGTCGTTTCAACGTCGTTGTTTTACCTTCGTGATCTGACTTTTGCCATGCTCTCCTCGTCACGCCTGCTACACGCTTGCGGCGCTCTGCCACTCGCATTCCTGAAGCTGAGCGCGTCGCAACTCAACTGGCTGCCCCAGGGCACTACGGAGGCGGAGCACAACGCTCGTACCTTCGCCGACGCGACTCGGCAGCAGGACGCCGCTCGCCAACAGCAACAGGACACGATCGCGAACCCGCAAGTCGTGCGCTTTTCGCTGCAGCGGAAGGCGCATGACTATATATTATAGGTCGTGTATGTTATAGTGTCAAGAGTGCCGAATACCTTTACCAATTACTTCGTAATGCGATTAGCGTTCGTTGGAAAGTTCGCGCACTTTTAGGGAACGGGTCTATGTCTCTACCTGTCTATGTCTCTAACCGTTTTTCCGCCAACTTTGGCTCAATATGTACATATATATATATATATATATATATATATATATATATATATATAGTCTAATGACTAGTTGTCACAGCATCGAGTTGCGGTGCTGAGGGAACGTGGTTCGAAACCAACCGTAGGTATGTCTTACTGGTTTCTTTGATGCCAACTTGGGTGCCAGGGCACCTGCCGCAGGCTATGTGTAGCCGTTCAATGAACCTCTTTGACGCAAACATGATTCAGTGGGAATGTGTCGCTGGGTATTTGTGGCTCTTCAATGAACCTTTTTGATGCCAACTTAGATCGACATCGCTGAGTTTGTGTCTTTGGATAAGTGCATGGGGCTCTTCAATCACAAATCAATCCTTTAAAATGTATCCGGTGCTAGGCGGAATTGAACCCGCGACATGTTTATTGAGACAATCTAGTCTGAATACATGTAGTCTATTAAGTTAAAAGCGCAAACGAAGACGGGACGACGAGAAACAAAGACATGCGCTTATTTCCAACTGAGTTTAATGCTGAAAACCGAAGATGTTTATATACGTTGCTAGAAAGGCAGTATTAAAAGATGAGGGGAGAAAACCGCCAAGTGCGGAAGCAAGACCTTCGCCAAACGTGGGGCGTTAGCACTTAACGACTAATCAGATCACCGCGAACGCCTATCGCATCAATCGTCCTATTCCAAGAGAGTCAGTTCATTTTCTGATAAAGACGCAGAAGGTTTACTGACATACACGGACTCCTCTCGTTTCACTTGAGCCGCTTCGACTATAACCCGAGCACGCACATCATTGTGCTTATAAATTACCGTGGTGCGTTCAAACACTGGGGTAAAACCACAACTATTACAATGTAGAGCCAAAAAAACAAACGTCTTTTTTTTTGTTCCGTATACGTTGTTGGCATGTTCCCGAAGGCGGTCATTCGACTATGTAATACGAACTAGCCCAAACTGTGACCTTTCTGCATATATTCACACTGGCGCTATGCGCGATTTCCGCGGGCCCGCTGGATGGCACAGCATGATCAGTAGTAATAAGGTCCCTAGATAAAACAAGCGTACACGTTTTATCTAGGGACCTTAAGTAGGAAGCGCGAGAGATGAACACGGCTGCATAAACGCCACACGCTTCGCACAGGACGCATTTCGATGGTGGCAATATGGCGTTTAGCTGTATACAGTGTTTAAGTGCTAGTGGCTATAACATTCATTCTTCGGTATATTTTCTTAGAAAAATATTTCGTCTTACGACCACTTCGCTATTTCTGTTTGTGTAATACTAGTACATTATATTCCATTGTAACTGGTATTAGGTACGTGATTCAGCGAGTGTAGATCACTGAAACACCATGTCCTATGCAGCGACCACGTGCGAGAGCTCAAATGTGAGCCTGATAAACACCCAACCTTAAGAATGTTTGCTTCTTCTCAGCGAATCATATATAGTTTAAGGTTTGCACAGAATACGAAGGGCAGGGGAATAAAACGCAACGATAGCTGCGTATTGTGTGACAGCTTATTCGTACGGCCAGAACCTTGGTAATACTTGGATGACGATTTCATTGCAATTTCTCCTGGACCACTGAGGCATTACACACAAATCGGGCTGAGCGTAATATAGAAAAGTCTGACCAACAGGGAGAGCGAGTGTGACTATTAGTCAATCAAACGCAGTTCGCGAGGGTTAGAGTGTTCCGCAGACGTGTTCTGCGGCCGCACCACTTGCTTTATACCCCGACGGCTGCGACGTCAGTCGAATGGCTACCTTAGGAACAGACGGTAGACGAGGAGTAAACCGATGATCGCCACGATGCAGACAACGCAAGGGTCTGCATTGCACTGTCTTGCGCGCAGCGCCGCGGCCTCGTCGACTCCCCGCTGGTCAGCTAGGCGCATTGCGACGGCAGCGGCTGCTGCGGCAGCCGTGACGGCAGTCCCAGCTTTCTTCACGTCATCCGCTGTAATGACGTTCATGTTGCTCAACGCTGGCGGACTCGTGACGGTGCGCCCGGCTGCCTTCACACCGCGTGCTCTAACGACGTCCGTATCGCTTCGGGCTTGGCGTCGCGTATTTGTCTTCGCGTTGTCTACCGTGACGTCGTCCTCCGAATCGCTGTCCGATCGCCGAGCTGTCTTCACGTCGTCTTCCGCAGCGTCGTCCGAATCACTGGCCTTTCGAGGACTCCTGACGCCGTCCTCGTCGGTCGTAGTTGAAGGACTCGTAGAGCCACCGGCTGCCTTCGCGTCGTGTGCTGTTATGACGTCCGTATCGCTTCTGGCTTGGCGACGCGCAGCTGTCTTCGCGTCGTCTACCGTGACGTCGTCCGAATCACTGGGTGATTGCAGACACTCCTGTGCCTTCACGTCGTCTGCCACAGCGTTGTCCGAATCTCTGGCTTTTCTACGACGCCTAACGCTGCCCTTATGGCTCGTAGCTGGAGGACTCGCAGTGTAGCCGCCGGCTGTCCTTACGTCGTGTTTTTGAACGTCGTCCATACCTAAGTCGCCAGAGGGGGGAGTGCACTTCGCCAGATAGTTCGTGTCCTTGTGCCCTTGATGATCGGGCAGGATGCACTAGGTCTCGTCCCTTGTGGCTGAATTTTGTTGCTTCTGTTCTTCGTCTTCTTTCTTCCTTGCCTAGTCACGTTTCTACAAGGTGCCAAACGTAGCATTTGCGAGCGAGAATGCGCTCGAAAAACGTAGGCTGAAATCTTAAAGCGAAACTTTCCTTTTTGGCCGCATGATCACAATATACGAGTATTGCAGTCAAGATACAATTACGCAGACAAATATGCTTAGCGCGATAGCCATTACACGGAAACTCGAGACGCTCTTTCACCGTCGTGCCATCTGGTAGCGACAGCGTATGCGCGGCCCGTGTGCGGATGATTAGGAGGCTTCCAGGGGGCGCGCAAAGCGCTTGTCTGCAAAAATAACGAAGCCAGGTAGATGCACCGTCGCGCGCTGATCAATCAGCCCTGCCATAGCGAGGGCACCGTTCTGAAGCTTCCTCTGCTGGCATGGTCGTTCCTGCTGAGCAGCCCCATTCATACCGCACCGTAGTGCATACTCTGCTTTGAGTGAAACGAATATAGAATACCAACGTAAAGCTAAATTTATCCACAGCCACACTAGAGCGCGCATAGCGCCCTGCGTTCCAGCACGACCGCATCTGCCTATTTACCGTACTGGGCGCTTACAAAGGCGAACAGTATTCAGTTGGTCTCATCTCGTAGACGTACTCGAGTCTCTCACGATGCTCTGACAATACGTATCCACGTATTTTGAGAGCACCGTGAGAGGAGCTTGACCTCCTCACTATTCACTTCGATTGCTTTCAATACTTTTCCTTTGGGTGAAATTGCGAATATTACTGCGATAGCTTCTAAGTGGACTAGCGTCGTCTTCACTAGCACCGCCGTGCTGGCACAGTACTTACGTGTAAACGCGGCCAGCGCATGCAGGCCTTGAAGGTCTCCAAAGACGCAAGATGCCCAGCACGTTTGGTCACAAGCACCCACCAAGATAATCTGACAATAAAGGGAAGCGGAATGCAGCAATAATGAAACACAGAGCACTTTGGGGCCACAATAAGTATAAGGTGGTGCGTGGAATCTGGGAAGGAGTAACGGTGCCAGCGCTAACGTTCGCAAATGCTATTCTATGCTTAAATTCGGATATATTGTCGGGTTCAGTAGTTAACCAAAGATCAGTAGGCCGGTTGGCTTTGGAAGCCCACGGTAAAACCACAAATAAGGCAGTGTAGAGTGACATGGGTTGCGCCTCTTTTCGAGTCAGAGAAGCACAGAGAAAAATTAGTTTTGAATAAATACTCAGGAACATGGATGAAAATAAATGGACGCCTAAAGTGCACAAGTATGTGTACTTGAAAATCGTGGACAGATTATAGAGGAAGAGGTCAAGAAAGTTGGCAACCAAGTACAGGGTAACTGAAACTGTAATTAGACAACCAGGAGTCACCAGAAAGAAGGTGAGAGAAACAGAGACTGGATTAAAAGAACGGAAACCAAAAGGACCTTGCTATTTCTATAGGCACCAAACCAAACCAAACCAAACTATGGAGATTTGCAAGACTGAAAAGAAAGAAGTTAGAAGGGGGAAATCTGTACGATAACATAAAGGGCAGTGACTTAGTATCTGAGGCTCGAGCCGGTTTCCTAAGGACAAAAACACCCGGTGAGAACCGTAGGTAACGTACACCTTCCAGAAGCGCTTGGGCTTAACGTGGGCAGAAAAGTCAACCGGTCAGCAGTCGAGATAAGTAAGAGACGGTTATAGTATTGGTGGAAAAAAAAGCAGAGAGGAAATTAATACGACCGGATCTCTTACAGACATAGGTAGCGGTACAATTAAGGTAGAATTTGAAGGGGGAAAAACGATTAAAAAGATGTATACAAAAATGCTAGATCAGAAACATGTATTGCATACTTGATTAAATCATGCAGGCTAAGTGGCTGTGACCACCCCGTTTCAAAGGGGATGCCATTAAATCATCGTCTTCTTCTTTGTTGAACGACTACCAGGAGTCATCAAACAGATATTGAGACAAAGAGAGACAGTAAATTGGTTGCAAAGAATGTAAACAAAAACACCATGAAGAATTGGAAGAATGGCAAGAATGAAATTAGTGTGGAAAATCTGTACAGTAACACAAAGGGCAGTGCCTCGCTATTTGATGCACGAGTTGGTCGCCAAAGGACATGACCATATTGGAGCAAATATTCGCAACAAGGTAAGGCATGTGTATGCTGCAGAAAAAATCCGGAGACCACCAAGAACATCCTCATGGAATGCGAAGGAATTCACCCAGTGGGAACCTTGGGTAAGGTACACCTCCCACAAGCGCTTGGATTTAAAGTGGATGGAAGCATCAACCGGTGAGCAGTCAAGATAAGCAAGAGACGTTGAGAGTATTAGTGAAAAAAAGCAGGGAAGAGATTGATACGACTATATCCGTTACAGCTAGGCGTAGCAGTACAAGGTAGATATAGAAGTTTTAAGGAAGAAAAAAATTAAGGAAATGTATACAAAATGCTAAATGAAAAACATGTATCGCATACCTGATTAACTCAAGCAGGCTAGGTGACTATTTCTCGCTGCCCCGTTTCAAACAGGATGCAATAAATCATCATCATCATCTTCATCGAAGGGCGAAACGGTTTTGATGGTGGCCATACGTTGTGTCGCCATAATAATTCAATGCTAAACGCATTACCGTCGACAGCTGTCGTGAGATAGGTTCTGCCGTATTTTTTTTCTATAAAATTTTAATTAAGGTTCCCAAAATCCTTTCTAACCCAAGAATGAATAATGGCCTAAGAACTGAACGACATCTCGCCTAAACATCATACACATTTCTCAACTTGAAATACACCTTTTTGCCACTGCTGAAGGTCCAAGTCAAGTTGGGAACACCCCTGCGGAAACGCACGAACGGTCTTCCCCAATTTCTACACTGAACTCACGTACTTACAAGGAGTTCTACAAGTACGAAATAATTCGGCCAAAACCTGCGGAAGTACACATACTAACTAATCATAGGGAGATCCCCTCCTTGCATATTTTGTGATGGCTGCGACAACATGCCACACATATTGCGGAACTACCACCCGCTGCATCCGTCATACAACCTAAACTCACCCCGGTACCCCTGCCCCATACACCACACTTGGCGACTACAGCGAGTAACCTACAAAACCAAGTTCACTTCACTATATTCACGGAGTATGCTCTCAAGAAATGATAGCAGTAAGAATTTGGGCTGAGGAGCTTCACTAACACATGCACACTAACAGAAAGTGTTTGTCCAACTTATGGGTTTTCGATTTGCCGTGTCATTTTGCTTGACAGGCTGCGTCACGTGACCGCTCAATCGGCGCAAAATTTTTAATTTAGTTTTCTTTGGGAACTACCCGGGGAGGGGGGGTGGAGGGGGGATTTTTCATGTCTAACCGTTTTTAATTGGCTTATCCCGAAGATAGTGCAGTCTAACACAGCGGCGGAAACCACGCAGTGGTATCACCGCCATGCGTTGGTGCCGGTACGCTGGTCCTCAAAGGCGGTTGCTGACGCTGCACGGGGTTCCGAACAGGTCCTCAGGGAAGTGGCGCTCGAGGTACCGGTTGGCTCCCACGTACGGGTAAGGCACAGTGCTGAGGGGAGTGCCACCTGTAACAAGTAGTGCAACATAGTGCCAAAAAAGAAAAGAAAAAAAGCACGCTTCACAAAGCCCCCTAATCAGATTTTTGGATAGCAACCGGAGTTGTTTTGTCCCTAACCTTTATTGCAAAACATTCATTACCTATATATGTCACTTAGTGGTAGGCTCATGACTCCCCCTCCTTGGAGCCGCTTCAATAAAACGAATTCAAGTAGGCCAGTGGTGGGCTTAAAACCAGGATCCGTCAGCGCAGCCGCCCTACGCTCCATCCATTAGGCCATAAATGCGTGCATGGAGCCATTGGGTCAACCTTACTGCACGTCTTCCTTTGTGGCAGACAGCGCTTCGAGACGGTTGACGCGTGCGTCCCGCCACATGGTGACAATTTGTTTATAAAAGTGGGAGCAGCTGCGCGAGCTCCAATATAACACAATGGCTCCGAGGTGACAACTTCGTGCTGCTGAGAAGGAGGCGCGAAAGTAGCGGCGCGCCGAGCTAGACATGTCATCGTGATCGCGGTCATCGTCATGCCATCACTGTCATCGTTGCCCTCGTGGTTGTGCTGTCGTTCGCGTCTCAGTCGTGACATCCTGTCATTTCAATTGCGTACACGATTGCTTGCACAGTTGCTCGCGTTACGCCGACATGTTATGTCATCTGACAAGATTTTGAGCAAATTGAGTAATATCACCTCACGGACCCTATAGGTGCCGAATTCCCAACACTTTTCATTCGCAAGGGCTCTTTGCCATTGACCGGCCGCTGTCACTAATATTGTGTCCGGTAACATGATTTACTGAAATGATCTCTTACAAACATTTCTAGCGTAGGAGGATTATGTAAGCATGGACCAAAATCACCTTCCTTCCTTGGAATGAAGAACGAGGTGCCTTGATTAGATAAAATATAAAAAAATCCTAATGTATTATTCCCTCACACCTTCAATTCAAAAACTCTTTTTTTTAATGTAAACAATTGTTCATCATCGTCCCCGATTTCGGGCTTTGAATTGTGCTCAGTCACACACAATACCGCGCTGGCATCTTTTATTTTGACCGTTGCTCGCAATGGTACATTTGCACATGTATTTTATCCCATAGGTCTGGTTTGGCACTTTACCCGCATTGTTTTTATTGCAATGAACCTGAAACTATGGATCATTTCTTGATAGAGCTTAGTAGGCTCAACGGGCACAGAAAACGGCTTCTAGAAGGTCCCCTGCGCCAATTTGGATTAGTCATTACGCTTCCTGTCATAGTTTCCCTGGGGCCGTCGGCACTAAGGCACTGCAATAGGAGCGTAATTAATTTTGTAAGGGAGACAAGGAGACTACCATGTTAATTTTATAGTTTTATTTTCGTCAACAAGAAAACTTTAAATTTTCAAGAAAACTTGAAACTTGAATTTGACAATATAGCATGACAATAGATATTAACGAGTAGCATTCATATAATATCTCATTCTTAAATTAGAAAATCCCATTTAAGTATTTTCCCTTTTATAACACTGCCTCCGGATTCATGGTCGATCCTTCGTAGTGGGCTGTGCCATATATATAAGCACTAAGCCAAATCAAACAAGGCACGAGGATTCTGAGCGCTGAAGTAAAAGAAGAAAAGAATTGGTCATGACGCCAGTTGGTCAGCCGCCGTATTTGGTCTCTTCTGGTGCAGTGAGTCTTATGCGGAAGATTTATCCTTCCATATATCTGTCACAAATGCCATGCATGCCTGCATAAGCAAAGAGAGCGAAAAAAATCGAAGGTCACTGTCGTCAATATCTAAAGGCAGTGTCTATTCTCTCGGCAGCGGGAGAACTTCTGAAATGAATTTCTGCCGGCACTCACCTCCTATTGGCTCTCGGTAGGTTAGGTTAGATTAGCTTAGGTTAAGTTAAGTTAGGTCGGGGCACACCTGCAGGCTCTCGTGCACACCTGCCGGCAGTTTTCGCCGGCAGTTGTTACCGACAGTTTGTCATGTGACTTCCGAGCGCCAATGTGAGGTGAGTGCCAGGAGAAATTCGTTTCAGAAATTTTCCCGCCTGCCGGGAGAATAGACTCACCCCTATCTAAAAGCAGGGCGCGTGAGTAACGAGATACCAGTGCATGGTCTCTGACCGCTCGTCTCCGCGGTAACAATGCCAACTTCTTAGCTGCGACTGTCATGTGCATGGAGGGCGCAATTCAAAACTTGTTCTTGGCCTAATTGGTGATTACGAAGAGGTATATTTACCGCTGAAAAGATGAAGCTAGCTTGGACCGGAGCGAACACGCCCATGTAGTCATTTTCTCGCCTGTGTTTTGTCCTCGTACGTGTTGTTGTATTCATTCTAGCTGTTGCTTTTCACTATTAGCTGAGCTATGTGGCTTGTGCGCTGCGTCTAAAGTTATTTTTATTAAAGTGCATATGTATCGCTGAAAGCGCATGTGCTCAGGGGCAAGCTTTAAAAACAAATTCCGTGCTACCTACCCCCGCCCGTCTCCCTGTCTTTTGTGTGTGGGATTTTACGATCTTTAAAGCCCGCAGGTAGGCAGATATGCTTTACACCATACGTTCGCTGGGTAGCAAACGTCTGGTTACATAATTCTGCCCGTTTCTTTCTTGATCTCACTTGTACATTAGCTGCACAGCATTCTGAACGAAATGGGCTTTAGAAATTATAACGTTAAATTAATACATGTATTTTGTTCGATTATTCTTTAGACACTTCTAAACACTTTTCTCTTGGCAGCAAAGTTGCCGAGAGAATCGCGTCTATAGAATAGGGTTACGCAGTTCAGCCATTCAAACCACCTACGATGGGTTAAGTAACGTACGTGGCTATCTTAATCTGCAGCGGTTGAATCTAAGCTCGCGCACTACTCGGCACTACGGCCTGCTCCGAGTCGTAGAGCTAGTATCAGTGAGCTCTTCAGCAGGAATCCAAAACGCTCCCTGGGTTTGATTTTTTTTATGGAGGAAGGAAAAAACGGAGGAGAGGTCATACCCATTCCGCGCGCTAGGAGAAAAGGGTAGAGGAAGTCGCGTAGTATTTTTCTTTGTAGCGGCCATGTTGACGGGCACAATTGCGGTTTTGTTATGGGGGTGAGTGCTGATGCGTGGGCTGTCCCGTAGGTCTCGCACGGTGGCTACCGTGGCAAAGGCGTCGTGTGTGCAGGACTGCGTAAATCTCCATGTTTTGTTCCGTAGTGTTATCTATACGGTGCTCTCCCGGCGGTTGTTGTGGCCAGTGAGACTAGAAGAAGAAGAAAGCGTGAAACGAGCGCGTATGCAACGCCGTATACCACGTACCACGCCACGGACAAAGAACGATCTCAGAATCTATTTGCCGTCTTCGGCGGATTCGTGCTAAGATGTCATCACAGTATAAACCCGCTGTGCGTCATAGTAGGTACGATAAATGCCTTCGAGCTCAGTGACAGCTGCGCGGTGCTCCTGCTTTTGACAGCGAACGATGCGTTTGTGGCATGTAAAACAGACATGTGGAAGGATGGGAAAGAAGTGGCTGCTGTGAGCAATTCAGGGATGAACACTCCTTACCGCAGATATCTGTGTGCTCGAAGGGCGCAGGGAAGCGAAGGTTGGCGGAGGCGGTGCAAGGCTTGACAGAAGAACGTACGCCTGCACGCGCACCAAACGGCTGAGTGATGGTCGCACGTAAGCCCGGTCAACGCGCTAGCCGCACGCATATACGCTTACTGCTCGGCACCGCGCGGAGGATACCATGGAACTTTGTTTCCTTGAAGCTTCACTTACCGACAGAACAATATACATCAAGCTGCAGTCAGATGTGCTTATAGGCGTAACGACGTTCTCCTCTGCTGGCCTCTTCTTCGGGGCGCTGTGGCTCGTCACATCTCCGCAGTGCGCGACCGCCTAAAACTTGTTCAATACAGCAAAATGATTCCTATAAAGCCACAACCAGCATACGCGCTTGTTCTCATAAAGTGCAGATGGGCTAACCATAGGTCGTGATGTGCGTAAACTGTGCTGTCGGCCATCGCCTGGGCAATCTTGCAGTGCAGTGAGAATGCACAGATTTATTTTCGGAAAAGCCGGCAAAAGTAGCGGTGGTGGTGGTGAAAACTTTTATTGAACAAAGAGAGAGGGTGGAGCCCGTGAGCTCCATGAAACTAGGTGTCATCCTTAGTCCGGGACGTCATTGGTCGAAGCCGCCACTCGAGCCCGTTGGACCAGAGCTCGTTGTTTCTCTAGTCCGGAGCTGTTGAGCACGGTCGCCTCCCAGTCCTCTCGAGTTGGGTGGGGAATAGGGGATAGATTGGGATTCTGTTGGCAGGCCCAGACCATGTGATACAGATCTGCCAAATTACCACAGTGCTGGCATTGCCCATTGATTTTGGGATCGAAATGCTTTACTATAGCTGGGCAGAGCAACGTATTAGTTTGGAGGCGCCGTAGGACGCGTTCTTCAGTTTTGGATAGACCTTTTGCCGGAGGGGGGTACACCCGGCGCTGCTCGCAGAAGTAATGTCGAATTGCACTGAACCGTAGTAGGGGAGTAGGACATTCAGGCTGTTTAGGGCAACAGGGAGGTTCCCGGGGAATAAGTGCGCGGGCTGCTGCGTCTGCAGCTTCATTACCTCGAAGGCCCTGATGGCCTGGAGTCCAGATTATTCGTTTTGGTGCGGGATCCCGATCCCTGATGCAGAGTCTCAGAATTTTGTTGGCTAGTGGAGAGATTTCCCCTGCCAAGTAGTTTTCACAAGCCCTTCGAGAGAAAGTAGCGGGGGACCGGCCTCACAGTCTAACTTGCGGAGTCCATTATGAACTCCTTTCAACGCTAGAGCACAATACTAGGATGAAATGACCTGGGAAACGGTATCGCGATGGTATAACACCGCGATTGGATCCGTTGGTCGGATAACTACGGCGCGCGCACGTCCGCGCAGCCCGGCGTGTTTGCGCACCGAAGGCAAGAAATGTAAGCAAGAATGGAGATCTGCCCCGACAAGATGGCGGAGTAATGCCAACTTCCGGCGTCTCTGAGCTTAAAAAAGAGTGACGTCAGTGCCTCTCTTAGTTTTTCCTTCCTCCGTGCATTTTGGTCATGCTGAACCATAAGGTTGAAAATTTCAAATAACAGCTAACTAATATTTAAATGCTAGATATTCGACAAAATAATTCACGGAAGCCCACAATTCCTAAATAAATGATTTTGCATTTCAATACAAAAATAATGCAGTTGCACTGTTTTGCCGTTATTTCAGGCTTTACAAGTACTTCACGCCGCTAAGTCGGCCCTATCAGCGAAAATGTAGTGCCCTCTCTGTGCAAGCGACTCACTTAAAGCATGAAGCAGCACCTCGTCAGCACCTGCGTCAGCAGCGTCAGCAGCGTCGCAGCGTCGCAGCGTCAGCAGCGTCGCACCTGCGTCAGCAGCGGGAAGAGACCGCTAGTTGTCGGAGATTTGAATTATCGGAGAACTTTGGGGCCGTGTCAGTCGCAAATTTCGCTGCAGCAAATTTTATTTTATTGGCACGGAAACCAGTGTTGAGAAATTCCTGAAGTGTAATGTAGCAATCTAATTGGACCTAACGCTCCGTCTTTAATTAACGAGTGACACCACAAGGCGAACAGTCGCAGGGTCAGTTGCTTCTGGAGCCCACTCACGCGGGAATCGACGACTCCACGTCGAGTGACAGATGGCGAGACCCGGACAAGACCGACACACAGTTCACTGGGCTGGTCGTTTTCTGCTTGCTCGGAGTGCTGCCACTGCTCATCACCATCACCATCGTGGGCTTCTTCTTGTTCTCCCAAGAAGAGATAGTGAGTGCCATCGGCAAACAGCCCTGGTCGCAGTGTATGGCTGTCAGTTGAAGGTTGGGTGAAAACTCTATCTCTTTCTGCAAGTGTATTGGGGGAAAAAGTTTAGGTGCAGACGAGAAATAAAAAGTAGTAAGAAGGAAAGAGATCAGAGACTGAGATGAACACTTTATTCAAAATCAATAATGAAGCTGGAGGAGGCCCTCAGTTCAAGGCTTCGCTGGTGCAATCCTTCAACTCAGTGTTCAGAGATGAGAGAGGGAATTGGGATATTGATAAACTTGTCTGAAAAGGACGAGAGTTTGGTTACAACAATGCAAAGGAGAGAGGCCAATTAGTCCACGGTCGAAGTTTCCTGGGGCGGTGACCAATCTACCAGCGTTCATTTTCCCTTCTGTAATCGCCCTAGCGTCCTTCACTGCAAACTAAACAAAACCTCGACGGCAGAGGGTTTGGAGAACAAATTGCCTTATGTAGCAATCGTTCTGAAATTGAGGCTCACGTGTAGTGTTCTGTACAGGTGCCACAGATAAATGCAATCTACCCAGCGGGCAAGCAATTTGCCATGCGAAGCATTTGGCATAGTATATCCATGTGAAGCAGGGTTCTCCACACCTATAATGACACTGTGTACTGATGACAAAGTAGTGTAGAAGCACTACCAGAAGGAAATATATGCAGAACCGAACCTGTTATTTGACGAAACGTGTGCCTAGAAAGGAAACGGACATTTCAGTGATGTTGATATCGGCGATTGCAGTAGTCGGTCGTATAATCTAATCTAACGGCTCAAGTTGGTTCGGCGCTCATTACACGTTGCTGCCCATTCCAGAGTTGACGCTCACGTAGATTCGACGGATTACAACACTGTTCCTGTAACGCCAGCTATCTGATTAGGGACTGCTGTCTCGCTGCCATATCGGCTCAACGTTCGTAAAGTTTTCAATACACCAAGCGCGTTTTGCACATGGATGGATGGATGGAGAAAATTGTATTTCCTCAAAAAGCATGTGGTGGGCGATTTCGTGTTAGATGGCCACCAGCCCATGGTTGACGGCGACTTGTCTGGCCTACTCCGCGACGCTGGTCTGTACGACTGCGTCTGATCTGGCCAACACGGCCTCCCACGGCTCAAGAGAAGGATCACGCATAATATTCGCCGGTGGCGACACTATGCTGCATTCCCATATGATGTGGATCACGCATAATATTCGTTGGTGGCGACACTATACTACATTCCCATATGATGTGGTCATAGGTTGCCAGTTCCTGGCGCCATCTGCATACCGACTTAATCTCCTCCGGGTATATTTTGCTCAACAGGTTGAATTCGTTAGATTTAGTGTGCAACCTTCTCCATATGCATTCCTGCGCCTTGGTCAACTTCTTGTCTAGGGGCGGATAAATCCTCCGCTCCAGCTTATAATGGTTTGTAATGTCGTGAAAGGCCACCAACCCATCTCTCATGGACCTCCCTGGAACGACCGGCCCACCTGCTGGGCTTACGAAACCTCGAACCTCGATGTGAGCCGTCTTGTTCTCAGGATTCCCAGAGTGTGCTGGTACACAAAGAATTTCCACCTCCCTAGTCCCTCGCCTCGCAGCCCGATTCAGCAATCGTACCGCCGTGACAGATATTCTGCCCCTCACCAAATTTCGGATGGCTTTTTTTTAAATCGCTGAGAATCAGGTCAGATTCAGTATAGTTGTAGCTAGCGTTATCGCCGCTTCCTCGGCAGTTTCTGAGCAGAGGGTTTTGACCGATCCAGAGGTGACCCAGCGTCCCCGCCCGTCCATCACCGCAATCACAAATGCGTCCTTTCTTTATACTCCGCGACGTCTACATATACTGCCCCGTTGTACTTCCCGTACTTAGCATGTAAAGCTCTAGCTCTTGCCTTCCTGCGTTCCTCATGATGTATCGGTTGCATATTCTTGGGCAACGGCTTTATGTATAAGGTCTTGTGGAGTTCCCGCCGCCACTGTGTTTTCATGTCCCCGGCAGGAGCCTCAACCCCAATACCAATCCTCTCCAATATGTCCCTGCTCGATTTTGTTTTCGAAAGCCTAGCGAGCTGTATCATCAAGTGTGCCTCCCGTAGTTCTTCCAGGGTGTTGTGCACCCCTAATCTCAGCAACCTTTCGGTAGACGCATTGTTAGACAGCCCAAGGGCCGCCTTATACGCCTGCCTATTCATAGCATCCACCTTGCCTTTTTCCGTTGCGTCCAAGTTCATATAAAGCGTCACATAAACTATCCTACTGAGCACAAACGCCTGTACTAGCTTACACAGTTCATTTTCCTTCACCCCTCTTTTACGATTGGTGATTCTACTGATTAGCATCACGGTAGCGTCGACCGTATTCTTAAGCTTCCAAGGCCTAGGTTGACTAACAAACGTAAGCACTAGGTTGACTAACATCGGCGCTTGGCCGACTACGGCAGGCAGTCGTGCCTCCAATAAATTATCGAGCTGCTGAAACATGCCCGTAACCTGGGTTTGGAAAGTCCGAAATTCGTGGGTGAAGGCCTCAAAACGCTCCTCAATTTTGTCTATTCTGGTTTCAATCCTACCGACCCTAGCCTCCAACCTATCATGTCTTTCCTCCAGTTTCTCTACTCTGTCCCCGAGGATAGTCACGTCCGCCTTAAGACTAGAGATTTTAACCACCAACTGCGGCGTGTCCACCATCGACGTCTCTGCCACCCTCTTTGCATTAGTTCCCTCATCCGCCGGCGGCGGCCTCTTTACCGGCCCCCGATTCTCCACTTCCATAGCCGCGCTCTCCTGCACGCGAGAAGCCGCCGCCTGTGCCACTTTTTGTGGGGCCTGCACCGCCGGTGCCGGTACCCCTTGTCATTTGCCGCTTTTAAGAGCGCGTTCCATCCCTGCCATTCTGGCTTCCATCTCTTTAATAGTATCGCTCTGCTGCTGCACCTGCCTTTTCAGCTCCCTCTCTCGAGCAGGCTCATTCGGGGCGCACGTGTTTGGTCAGCTCACCTTTTTTGTCGTGTCGTTTGCACTGTTGCACTCCTTTCATGACTGGAACCTCGTCCTCCTTCTTTGCCACCCCCAGCTCCTGACAGTGGCGGGAAGGAACCCGACCGGACCCTGCTCTTGTTTCCGCCTCTCGCACCGCTCGATGACCGCTCCCTGGGCCTCGAGCGCTGCTCCTCCTTGCCATCTTGGCTCTTGTCTTCGCTGCTCTGCTGCCGGCCTGGCGGCTGCTTGCGGGCTAGACGAAACTTGTAGTTCCGGCTCCCCGTGTTGGGCGCATCATGGCACACAATGCAGTCCGGTGTGCACGTCAGCGACTCTCCTTCATGTGGTGCAGGATGAACCTTCCCACAACGGCGACATAGATTAGTCTGCGGACGATAGCAAACGTCCCCTACATGTCCCACTTATCTGCAGTTGTAGCAGGTCTCGACTAACTCTCTATACGGAATCACAGCGTACAGACAGTTCCAGTAAGTGACTTGCCAGGGAACACGTTTCCCCCCAGAGGTGATCTGAGTCGCCTACGACTTGCCCAAAGGTCTCGCATCCAGAATTTCTATACCATCATTCTTCTTCAGGAATCTGGCCCGAATTTCTTCCACTGGGCATCCGTCGTAAGCATTGTAAATGACTTCCCGCACGGAGTTCTCCAACGCTGCCACGTACGCCGAAACCGAAAAGTCGCGACCGCCTAGCTTAAGCGTCTTTACACTCGCCAGATGCCCCACTGCGATTTATACATGGCGTGCTCACCGTCAACGTGTTGTTCGTCTCTAACCCGCACCAGGTCCTCTTACGCTGCAGTCGAACTCGTCAGCTTCGCTGCCGCTCTCATTGCACATCCGAGTTCCCTCGTTGTCATCACACTCAAGTCCTAGTTCTTGGGTCTGCACACAACTTTGAAATCCTTGACTGGCATCTTCAGAAACCGTCGCCGTTTCTGCCGCACCGGCGCTTTCCCCCGCTTGACTTGCTCCGCTCCGTCCACGTTGCGCCCGTCGCTGCCTGCCTGCGTCTCGCGAGGCGTACTCTCGGTGTGGTCGCCGTATAGAGACTTCTTGAATCAGTCTTGTGCCTTCAAAACCAAGGTCCATTCTTCCGCCTCGAACTCTTCTGGCGTTATAGATTCTCCCTCAACCGAGTACCCCACCATCTTCAGCATCACAAAGGCTCACAACCACCAGCACGGCCCCGAAGCCCGGCGTCGCCAGCCTCGGCTCGGCCTAGCGGTTAGGCCTATCTTGCCGTCGCGGGATTGAGCGGAAAAACCGTGGAAAGACCCCTAAAAAGGGGGTAAACTTGCCGACTTTTGAAGTCCTCAGTGTTGGGCAACTTCCTGAAGACGAGTGCACCAAAAGCAAGTCCAAAGTATAGCGCGTTCCGCCGAAAAACGGTCTCACGGCGGGAGCCCATGCGAAGCACGTCCGTACAGCGTGTCACCACAACGCGTACCCCAACCTGGCACAAAGCTATGAGCGGTAAAAACTAAAACGTTGAAGGACGCTTAAGCTTCGCCTTTAAGAGTGTAACGCGATAGCATTCAAAGATCCCTGACTGCTTCTCACGCTTCCCTGCAACTGGAGCTTATGTAACCGTAATGTTTACCAGGAACCGCTGGCGGCGAACGCTTGCACGACGGCGAGATTTCTGGCGGAAACGCCGCCTCTTGCGTGGGCCGATCCCGGAGGTTGTACACAGCCCCGCCAAAAAATTGCATCATTTTCATGTTTCTGTTATTGTTCCGCACTTTTGATATTTCAATCTGAGAAGATTTAACATAAAAGGTTTGCGCAATCGCTATTTTGTTTCATGACATTTGTTACTGGGCTGTCACTCTCAACATTCCAATTCTCAAATTTCCAAGGAATAACTTTGTCAAGATTGTAAAACAAGGTAGGAGCAACTTTAGTGATCGAATGGTGTGGTAATATAACCCGCATATACCGCATGTCATATAACAAGGCGTGGCGTTTACATATACCTAAATATAATTTTCACTAAAGAACAACGCCACCGACGCCGACATCGGATTTTCTGCGACACGGAGTCCTTAACGCTGTCGCGTTAAAACAATGTTGTGAATGCTGCTAAAAATTGAAAAGGACAATTGTCGTTGTTATTCTGCCGTTCTCACCTATTCTTCAATTTCTTGGAACAAAACTCATACACATTGCGAAAAAACCTGACCCCCGCAGGGGCGTCTGCGTAAGCAGGCGTTTGGTGTGTTGCGACACCACGGACCCGAGCACTGAGGGTGGGACCCTCCAGCGTGTAGCCGTGCGCGGCTTAGCCGTGTCTGGGGAAAGGGGGATCCTGGGGGCTGAGCCGATGCTGGGTGTTCGGACCTTTATGGCCCCCGGCGGAGGCAACACACCTCTTCGGCCTCTGCTTCACATAGACGGCACCCCCGACTGACCCACCCGGGGAAATCGCAGTCGCCTTTCCTGTCTTCCTCTCCAATCTTCGTCTTTTTCTCCCGCTTTCATCTTTCCTGTCTTCTCATCTTTTCTATTAACTTCCACTTTTCTGGCGGCAAGGGTTAACCTGGTGTGGCTGTCCTACCTTGGGTATACCATATTGGGTTATAGTAACGGCATACTGCTGGCTCTGTGCAGACTTGTTTATATGTTCTGCCACGTCCCCTGTTGGGCTCCGTGGTGGGTGGCAGACGCAGTTGCCGAATAAATCACTTATTTCATGGGATCCTCAAACCCCTTTTCTACCGATCGTGCCTCGAAAGGGTACGCACCGACGCAACCTCGCTATTCTGGCCCAAAAACAAACTTTCCCCAATTCCACGTCCTTCACTGTGAGCAGTCATCTACGAAAGCTAGAGCAATTTCCCCATTTCTTGTGGCCAAGTGCCTAAAAGAGACCATTGGAGCTGGTTATAAGGTTACAAAGATTCAAGGGAGATTTGCTCCTCGAACTAAAAGACAAGGAACAACACAACAAACTCGCACACCTCATAGCTTTTGGTAACATACCTGTTTCTGTGAGCGCACATCGAACTATGAACACAGTGAAAGGCGTGGTATCAGATGAAGACTTAATGACATTGAATGAAGAACTCCTGGATGGATGAAGGACCAAGGCGTAATCCACGTGCAGCGCATCAAAATCAGGCGGAAATGGACATCGAAATCCCAACAAAGCACTTAATACTCACTTCAACTCAACTACATTACCTGATACTCTCGAAACCGGCTATGTAAACTTCC
>NC_051163.1:76052983-76117942 GCF_013339745.2 Dermacentor silvarum
CAAAAATTCACCTTTCGCATTCCGGCTGTGGCGTCTCCAGGCTCATTTTGATTCTGAAAACAGATGTCAGTATTAAAATGTGATGCCACGATAACTCAAAAGCAACAATCAAAACATCTACATGGACGATTAGGCCGACATAAATGGATGGATATAAATGACTGATTGAAAACATTAAAGCATGGCTGCTCTTGCCACTGGCAGTGTGAGGTGGGCAAATAAATTATTTTTAATTTCTCTCCAAAATTTTTAAAATTATTTTGCTCATCTACTGAACTGTTGTGGCCACATCTTAAAGGTAGCTCGTTCATATAAAACCAGTGTTGCATTTTTTTACTCCCCGTCTAACTGCTGCTACTGCAATTTGCTTACTCTCTAAGTATTCCACAGAACTGCTCCACCAACAAACCATTGTTCCAAGCTTATGTCAAAGCGTCATTTAGTTCACAAGGATACGCTCCCCTTTCACTCTCTCTCCTCTTTAGACTGTGAATTCAAAGCAAAAATAACTTATTGACATAGCTGTCTACTTCTATCTCATAAAAAGCCTTGCTAATTTTTTACATATGTCGATAACGCCTACATGCCACTGGAAGCACAGTGGGACGACACGGCAAATATGCCCAAGCATCTCGTTCCTTTACTGATTTTCGAACTTAGTTAAATCAATGAGTTACTGAAGGGCCAAAGGCTGAAACTTCACACGATGACGTTATTTTGAATGTTTCATCCCTCTAAAGCAGAACATAGAATCCCACAGAATCTGCCTTTTCCGTGAATATAGAGCGCCTACGCGAAGGCGTTAGCGCGAAGTACTCGACGGCGTCGAAGGGAGATAATGGCTAAAAAAAAAAGTTCACCGCGCGCCTACCGGCGGAAAACAAACCACACATAACCTGATGATTTCACAGCATTCGCTGCCATCAGCCCTTTCTTATCTCACCTATCACATAGAATCACATATACGCCCTTGTACTTCTTTATTATTATCGCGCCACAGCGCGTGTCTACCGCACGGCGTGTCAGCGGACTCTGGGCGCTCGATCCTGAAGCGAACAGCGCAGCAGAATACATTCGAACGGCAAAACGCCCCGCGCATATTTTCGCCGATCCCGACACGCCATGTAGTAGATGCACGTCAATGGACGGCGTTGCGCGAACGAAATATATTTGATTACAGTACAGTTCGGATTATTTCACGTCGCATTGTTTCCACCAAAACGGCAAAGCACGAGCGCTCATTAATAAGGCTAATTTTAATCGGTGCTGGAACACCGTACCAAAAAAAAAAAAAAAAACGTGGCGCACACAACATGCCCTGTTTTAGCTGGCTCCACACAGCTGCTCACCAAAACGGCAGAGCACGAGCGCTCATTAATAAGGCTAATTTCAATCGGTGCTGGAACACCGTACCAAAAATCGTGGCACGCACAACATGCCCTGTTTTAGCTGGCTCCACACAGCTGCTCACCAAAACGGCAGAGCACGAGCGCTCATTAATAAGGCTAATTTCAATCGGTGCTGGAACACCGTACCAAACATCGTGGCACGCACAACATGCCCTGTTTTAGCTGGCTCCACACAGCTGCTCACCAAAACGGCAGAGCACGAGCGCTCATTAATAAGGCTAATTTCAATCGGTGCTGGAACACCGTACCAAAAATCGTGGCGCGCACAACATGCCCTGTTTTAGCTGGCTCCACATAGCTGCTTTACGTCGCCGCAAGCGCGCTGTGAAGTTAAATCAGGACAAAACTTCATGCTCAATATAACAAATCTAGTGCTGCACAACCAATTCTCGCAACGGAAGGATAGTACTAGTAATGAAAACGAGCACAGAGGCGCGTGGAAGACACGCACGGGCTCTCTACGCACTTTTGCTGAAAGCGTCGCAATGAACGAGCAAGTGGAATTCGAAACACTCACTCACCTTCGATTTGGCTGAGTCGGAGGCGATCATGGTGATCTTCGAGGCAACGTGTAGCCCATAAAGAGCGAGCAACAGGTTGAAATATACAAAAGATGTCACAGCGAGGCAAAGGGCTCAGAAAACGCAGGAAACTCATCACGCAACCCGCACACATACCGCCGCACGCACAAAGTTCTGGAATGCTCCAAAGAGTCAACAGCGCAAGCGCGCATTCACACAAAAACGCGCATACAAATCCACGCTTTCATAGACATGAATTGCAATATTTATTAACAAATCTTCTAATATAAAGGTATTTCTTAACAATTTATGTGGTTTGCAGGAGTATGAAAGTTGCAGGAGTCTGCTTAGCTTCCTTGAGGAACTATTTTCTTTATCGCGGTAACGCAGTGCGCCGGCCGGGCACGTACGGCGCGCGCGGGAAATAGTGCAAAATTCAAACGTCGCAAATGTCGCGCCCTGTGTGCGCGCACAGTTTTAATCGTTTGTATTAAAAAGAAATATTTATTTTAATACGTGAAGCAACCGGCGCGAAATAAACTACGAACCAACAACGTACACAATTGTCGCTGTTCATGCTTGTTAGTTTGACATCATGACAAACGGTAGACAGCATGCCGTCCCATTGATTAAACATTTGTACCTGTGCTTCTGCGCTATGATTTGCCACCGGCAAAGTATAACAGCGTAGATTGTGCGTAGTGGCCAAGCAGTTTCCCAACACACTGGCCAGCACCCCGTCTCTACGTGTTACAAAAAAGACCTAGGCTTTCATGTAAAATATGGACACCACGTCGCAGAGATCACCCAAACTTGTTTCATTCTATTGTGCGCTAAGGGCTACCAACTAAACGAAACGCACTCTTTAAAAACATATTTGTTTATTATGATTGCATACTACTTTTCCCACCATCTTGCCCATATTGAACATGGAGGCAATGCCGTTTTCTGACACAGACAGGGCACACAGGGCACTGGCCACTTACAATAGAAGCCGATGGGAATCCAGGGGGTGCCCAATCATCGGTCATTGGTCACTGCTTGTTGAGACGTTTGTCTTGTGCTCCAATTTTGTGTCTATATATATATATATATATATATATATATATATATATATATATATATACAGGGTGGTCATCTTTAAGTCTTACGGAATTTTTAGAAATCGCCTGTGGCAGGTAGCATAATTCTTATCATTGAGCTGGGTTAAGCGATAAGGCGGACATTAGTAGCACGCGCAATCGCAACATAGATTCAGCTAATTAACAAGAAATCACTAATTAACTTCTTATTTTATTACTTTACGACACATATTGCGATTTACGAATTTGAGCCGGTGAGCTTGTCAGGCGTATCCACTTGGAATGAATTTCCAGAATGACACCAATTTGGAGATATGCGCCATCAAACTCGCCGCAAAAATGCACTGTTGTTACTCTTACTTTGTTACCAAAATGCCGTTTTATACATTAAAGCACAAAAGTAACTAAAACGCCCATGTATTTCGTCCCACACTTTGGGCAATAATATCTCGAAACTGGTGTTATCCTGGAAATTCATTTTAGGTGGATGCGTCTTGCAAACTCACCGGCTACAATTCATATATTGCAATATGTCGTAAAATAATTAACTAAAAAGTTCATTAGTCATTTTTTGTTAATTATTAGAATATTAGTTTCAATTTCTTGTGTTACTAATGTCCGTTTCTTCGAATAACCAAGCTAAGCGATAAGATTTATGGTACCTAGTTCCTACAAGTGATTTTTAAAGATTTTCGTAACTTTCTTGCACCGACACTTAAATATATGCAAATTCCACGTAGCTGGACAGAACCAAGGTAATGTTCTTTGCCGTCGCTTACAGATATTGAAATTTTTGCATTAGATAAATAATTAGATAATCATTTTAAATAATAATTATTATTCAATTAATAATAAATAATTAGCTTCTCGGATATTATATTTAGATGAAAAGTGTCAATCAGAAAATTATACAGCAACAGGAAAAAACTCCCGATACAGCTTCTGTTGCCCAATACGTGGTACATAAAAGTGTTTTCCGAGCGTGAAAGAAGCCCGCGGATACACGCATAGTGCCTCGAGCGGCTAGTTTTGCGGAAATTTTGCGTGTATTCGCGGACTTCTTTCACGCTCGGAAAAAAAGAAAAAGAAAAAAATCACTTTTCTGTTGCACGTATTGAACAATAGAAAGCTGTATCGGGAGTTTTTAGTGGCAGAAGCGTCGAGTGTCATTTGTTCTTTGGACAGTACTTCCGGTTCACCTCCTGAGATGATCAGGAGGTGAAAATAAATCGAAAAAATAGTACAGTACAAAATTCACGAATTTCATTATAGATATGATATCAGAGCATAAGTTTAGCTATATGTTGAGTTACTGAAGTGTCTGGAATAATTAGAATTAATTAGCTGAGACGACCGGCGACGCAATCCAAGTAAATCAGAAAAAAAGAAAAAAATGGTTCAGTTCAGAATTCATGACTTTCATTATAGATATATCAAAGCATAAGTTTTGTTGCAAGCTGACTTGCTGAAGTGTCTGGGATAATTATAACTCATTAGCTGAGACGAGATTAAAAATAAATTAGGAAAAAAATTTAAAAAAATAATACAGTGCAAAATCCATCGGTTTCTTTAGAGACATGATATCAAAGCATAAGCTTAGTTCAAGTTGAGTTACTGAAGTGTCTGGAATAATTATAATTCATCAGGAATCAATTATTACTGCTTACCAAAGCACAGAACACCAACGCCGGGATGCGAGTGCCAAAAGAAACACCTAAGTCAAAGTTTAAGGTTGCCTACTCTTTTAAGCATGAAATGCTTTTAGCTCCCATTGTCGGCGATCTTCAAGTGACCTTGAGCCAAAAGTCAAAGCTCTTATCCGGGCACTCAAAACGAGAACATGCCGGCAAGTTGAAAATGAAATTTAGTCACCCGTAGGCACGAGTACAACTGTGGTATGGACGTAGAGTGCAATATAACCTACCGTACATGCAATACATTGTACTTGATATAAACAAAACATATGAGCAAACAAAAAAGTAAATGGTGTCTGCTTGACACTGGCTTTGCCACAAATCAAAAACCACTATGACAAGTTGCGAGAACAAAACGAGATCATCCGAGCAACCAGTCAAACTTGAAAAAATGCAGTCTCTGGTACAAACCCTTTACTAAACATGCTACTTACTCTCCAAACAAATTACAAAAAAAATATTGCTTGCGAGTTCTTCCCAATGTTTCTTGACAAGCTGTAACTTCTGTTACGCTGAAGTTTTATTTGTCATTTCCAATAGCGACGTTCAAAAGGCAGATAGATACAGGGGTAGCTAAAGTGGGCCCATCCTGGAGGCAGTGCAGAAAGGGTCCAAGCCCAATGTCACATATCCCCTGTGGGCACGGGGACCTGTAACGCTTCTTTGAACTGCCCCTGTCATACGTGGGACCCAAAGAGAGAAAGTCAAGAGCTCTTCCTCTGTCGAGAAAATGGAGTCTCTTATAAAATTGAGTATTGATATGTTGTTGGCATATTGTTGAGGAATTGTTGACACAATATCCTTTCAATAATGCCTCAATAGTTATTGAACGTACACAACAATACCTCAACAATAAAGTTGTTGAGCGCTTCACAACAGTAAAGTCATTGACTAATTGTTGTTGACATATTGTTGAATAATGTTGAATATTATTGAGAATTGTTGAGCAATATTGACATTGAATATATATCTGAAAGCAAAGCTTGTCGCCGTAAGCATCTTACGTAAGCAAAGGCATATCTTACGTAAGCAAAGCTTGTCGTCCGATTCTAGTAAGCGAAGCTTGTCGTCCGATTCTAGCATGCTGATTCTAGCGTGACGGCTTCCGAAGCCCAGGTGAAACGTCAGCGAAGAGCCGCCGACCCTGAATTTAGGGCAAACGAAGCGGAACGCCTGCGGCAGCGTCGTCTTGCCGCAAGCTCCCCCAGTTACGACTTGAGAGATAGGCCTTTGGTTCGAGTTATGTGATACTCTATATATTTAGTGGTGGTTAAGTGAACAATAAAACAATATATATGTGTAAAACACATACACACCTATGCGTGTGTGTTTCAGACATATATTCAATGTCAATATTGCTCAACAATTCTCAATAGTACTCAACATTATTCAACAATATGTCAACAATAATTAGTCAATGACTTTGCTGTTGTGAAGCGCTCAACAACTTTATTGGTGAGGTATTTTGTGTACGTTCAATAACTATTGAGATATTATTGAAAGGATATTGTGTCAACAATTCCTCAACAATATGCCAACAACATTTCAATAGTCATTTTTATAAGGGGCGCCTGAGGTTGTCAATGAAGCGAAGCAACTAATGTTCTGTGTAGCACCTAGACTTCCCAAAGTGTTGACAGCGTGAACTTTCCAAAGAACACTAATCGCATTACAGTATAATTGGTCAAAGTATTCGGTACTCATGAAACTATATTATAGAGCGAAGAACGTCGCGCCACTAAACAGAACGTTTACGCCAGTCTGCGCCTCAATAAAGCGCTACTGCCACTGAGGAATTACTCAGCTGCGGCATCTATGTGGTGTTACGAGTAAAGACGAACAGGGCAGAATACTTTCAAAGCAAGTTTAAGAGCAAAATTAGCCCAATGGATCACCTCCTGTGTTTTCAAATACCATTGAAACGAAGCAAGCATTTGCGCAAGAAATGTTAATGGGGCTTTAGCACGAATGTACTTGAATGAGAGAGAGGGAATAAACTCTAACCTACAAGTTTAAAAGGATACCTAACGTTTTCGTAGCTAGTCGTTTCCAAACAGAGATGTTCCGAAACAAACTTGCTCCTCAGATGGCAATAATATCAACATTGTCCTTAAAAGGGACCCATACACAAACATTTTGTTTCGTAACTTATGGAAATCAATGGAGAGCTGTTCATCTTATGATCACGCTAATAAACTCGCAAATGGTCCACCGCCACGGATAATTCATGATTGAGGCGCAATGTTAGCATGCTCATGCTGTTTTCTCTTTAACTACCGTGAAAGATGCAGCTGACCGGGCGCCACAGAGTGGCGATCGCAACTATTAACCGTTTGTCCTCGAAGCTGATCACATATTACTCACAAACCAGTGACGCGAAGAAGCGCGCCAATTCTGATCAGCTATTAGGTGCATAATTATTCTGCTTGCCACACCTATATCGTCGCCATCTGGCGTGCTTGTTATCATGATCGTTGTTGAGCGAGACCCGATGATTTTCTACAAGCCGGAATTGCAGGCTTTAGATGTATTAAAACAGTTCCAATTCTAAGCCTTCCATTAATCTATCTATCTATCTATCTATCTATCTATCTATCTATCTATCTATCTATCTATCTATCTATCTGTCTATCTATCTATCTATCTATCTATCTATCTAACTGTCTATCTATTTATCTATCTATCTATCTATCTATCGATCTATCTGTCTATCTGTCTATCTATTTATCTATCTATCGATCGATCTATATATCTATCTATCTATCTATCTATCTATCTATTTATCTATCTATCCGACCCAGCGGACCAAGTTGTCTACCGCAGCGTGGGCCACTATTTATGTTCTCGTTGTCGTGATGCCGTAGTAGTCGTTTCAGCGTCGTTGTTTTACCTTCGTGATCTGACTTTTGTCATGCTGTCGGCGTCACGCCTACTACACGCCTTCCGCTGCGCCTTTCGCTGCAGCGGAAGGCACACGACTATATATTATAGTTGGTGTATGTTATAGTTTCAAGGGTGCCGATTACCTTTACCAATTACTTCGTAATGCGATTAGCGTTCGTTGGAAAGCTCGCGCACATTTAGGGGACTGTCAGGTCCACCTGACTATGTCTCTAACCGTTTTCCCGCCAACTTGGCTCAATATGTATATATGCATATACAGGGTGTTTCAGCGAACACTTTCAAAATTTATTTAAGGTTGCCTGTGGCAGATAGCACAATTCTAGTTAATGAGCTGGTCTACTCAAAGAAGCGGACATTACTTGCACAAAAAAATTGAAATGCATAATCGACGAATGAACAAAAGTTCACTAATTAAGTTTTTAACTAATTATCTGATGGTCCATATTGCAATTTACAAATTGTAGCCGTGGAGTTCGCAAAGCGGATCCACTTGTAATTAATTCTCAGGATGACACCAGCTTCGATATAATAATTCCCGAACTTGGCGGAGAAATGCATTGGCGTTCCAGTTAACTTTGTGTTTCAATGCATAAAGCGACGTTTTGTTAAGGAATTAACTGGAAAGCCAATGCATTTCTCCACAAAGTTCGGGAATTAATATCTCGAAACTGCTGTCATCCCGAGAATACGTTCCAAGTGAATCCGCCTTGCGAACTCCACGGCTACAATTTGTAAATTGCAATATGGGCCATCAGGTAATTAGTTAAAAACTTAATTAGTGAATTTTTGGTAATTATTTTATTATGCATTTCAATTTCTTGTGGAAGTAATGTCCGCCTCTTCGAGTAGACCAGCCCATGAACTAGAATTGTGCTATCTGCCACGGGCAACCTTTAAGGATTTTTGAAAGTGTTCGTTGAAACACCCTGTATATAGTCCAATGACTAGTGGTCACAGCATCGAGTTGCGGTGCTGAGGGAACGTGGTTCAAAACCAACCGTAGGTATGTCTTACTGGTTATATGCAGCTGTTCAGTGAATTTCTTTTATGCCAACTTGGGTCCCGGGGCATGTGCCGCAGACTATGTGTAGCCGTTCAATGAAACTCTTTGACGCAAACATGATTCAATGGGAATGTGTCACTGGGTATTTGTGGCTCTTCAATGAACCTTTTTTATGCCAACTTAGATCGACATCGCTGAGTTTGTGTCTTTGGATAAGTGGGGCTCTTCAATCACATATCAATCCTTTAAAATGTATCCGGTGCTAGGCGGAATTGAACCCGCGACACGTTTATTGAGACAATCTAGTCTGAATACATGTAGTCTAATAAGTTAAAAGCGCAAATGAAGACGGGACGACGATAAACAAAGACATGCGCTTACTTCCAACTGAGTTTAATGCTGAAAACCGAAGATTTTTATATACGTTGCTAGAAAGGCAGTATTAAAAGATGAGGGGAGAAAACCGCCAAGTGCGGAAACAAGACCTTCGCCAAACGTGGGGCGTTAGCACTTAACGACTAATCAAATCACCGCGAACGCCTATCGCATCAATCGTCCCATTCCAAGAGAGTCAGTTCGTTTTCTGATAAAGACGCAGGTTTACTGACATACACGCACTCCTCTCGTTTCATTTGAGCCGCTTCGACTATAACCCGAGCACGCACATCATTGTGCTTATAAATTACCGTGGTGCACGCGTTCAAACACTGGGGTAAAACCACAACTATTACAATGTATAGCCAAAAAAAAACGTCTTTTTTTGTTCCGTATACGTTGTTGGCATGTTCCCGAAGGCGGTCATTAGACTATGTAATACGAACTAGCCCAAACTGTGACCTTTCTGCATATATTCACACTGGCGCTATGCGCGATTTCCGCGGGCCCGCTGGATGGCACAGCATGATCAGTAGGAATAAGGTCCCTAGATAAAACAAGCGTACATGTTTTATTTAGGGACCTTAAGTAGGAAGCGCGAGAGATTAACACGGCTGCATAAACGCCACACGCTTCGCACAGGACGCATTTCATTTTTGGCAATATGGCGTTTAGCTGTATACAGTGTTTAAGTGATAGTGGCTATAACATTCATTCTTTGGTATATTTTCTTAGAAAAATATTTCGTCTTACGACCACTTCGCTATTTCTGTTTGTATAATACTAGTACATTATATTCCATTGTAACTGGTATTAGGTACGTGATGCAGCGATTGTAGATCACTGAAACACCATGTCCTATGCAGCGACCGCGTGCGAGAGCGTAAATGTGAGCCTGATAAACGCCCAACCTTAAGAATGTTTGCTACAGCTTCTTCTCAGCGAATCATGTATAGTTTAAGGTTTGCACAGAATACGAAGGGCAGGGGAATAAAACGCAACGATAGCTGCGTATTGTGGGACAGCTTATTCGTACGACCAGAACCTTGGTAATACTTGGATGACGATTTCATTGCAATTTCTCCTGGACCACTGTGGCATTACACACAAATCGGGCTGAGCGTAATATAGAAAATTCTGACCAACAGGGAGAGCGAGTGTGACTATTAGTCAATCAAACGCAGTTCGCGAGGGTTAGAGTGTTCCGCAGACGTGTTCTGCGGCCGCACCACTTGCTTTATACCCCGACGGCTGCGACGTCAGTCGAATGGCTACCTTAGGAACAGGCGGTAGACGAGGAGTAAACCGATGATCGCCACGATGCAGACAACGCAAGGGTCTGCATTGCACTGTCTTGCGCGCAGCGCCGCGGCCTCGTCGACTCCCCGCTGGTCAGCTAGGCGCATTGCGACGGCAGCGGCTGCTGCGGCAGCCGTGACGGCAGTCCCAGCTTTCTTCACGTCATCCGCTGTAATGACGTTCATGTTGCTCAACGCTGGAGGACTCGTGACGGTACGCCCGGCTGCCTTCACACCGCGTGCTGTAACGACGTCCGTATCGCTTCGGGCTTGGCGTCGCGTATTTGTCTTCGCGTTGTTTACCGTAACGTCGTCCTCCGAATCGCTGTCCGATCGCCGAGCTGTCTTCACGTCGTCTTCCGCAGCGTCGTCTGAATCACTGGCCTTTCGAGGACTCCTGACGCCGTCCTCGTCGGTCGTAGTTGAAGGACTTGTAGAGCCACCGGCTGCCTTCGCGTCGTGTGCCGTTATGACGTCCGTATCGCTTCTGGCTTGGCGACGCGCAGCTGTCTTCGCGTCGTCTACCGTGACGTCGTCCGAATCACTGGGTGATCGCAGACACTCCTGTGCCTTCACGTCGTCTGCCACAGCGTCGTCCGAATCTCTGGCTTTTCTACGACGCCTAACGCTGCCCTTATGGCTCGTAGCTGGAGGACTCGCGGTGTAGCCGCCGGCTGTCTTCACGTCGTGTTTTTGAACGTCGTCCATACCTAAGTCGCCAGAGGGGGGAGTGCGCTTCGCCAGATAGTTGGTGTCCTTGTGCCCTTGATGATCGGGCAGGATGCACTAGGTCTCGTCCCTTGTGGCTGAATTTTGTTGCTTCTGTTCTTCGTCTTCTTTCTTCCTTGCCTAGTCACGTTTCTACAAGGTGCGAAACGTAGCATTTGCGAGCGAGAATGCGCTCGAAAAACGTAGGCTGAAATCTTGAAGCGAAACTTTCCTTTTTGGCCGCATGATCACAATATACGAGTATTGCAGTCAAGATACAATTACGCAGACAAATATGTTTAGCGCGATAGCCATTACACGGAAACTCGAGGCGCTCTTTCACCGTCGTGCCATCTGGTATCGACAGCGCATGCGCGGCCCGTGTGCGGATGGTTAGGAGGCTTCCAGGGGGCGCGCAAAGCGCTTGTCTGCAAAAATAACGAAGCCAGGTAGATGCACCGTCGCGCTCTGATCAATCAGCCCTGGCATAGCGAGGGCACCGTTCTGAAGCTTCCTCTGCTGACATGGTCGTTCCTGCTGAGCAGCCTCATTCATACCGCATCGTAGTGCATACTCTGCTTTGAGTGAAACGAATACAGAATACCAACGTAAAGCTAAATTTATCCACAGCCACACTAGAGCGCGCATAGCCCCCCCCCCCCCCCCCCCCGTTCCAGCACGACCGCATCTACCTATTTACCCTACTGGGCGCTTACAAAGGCGAACAGTATTCAGTTGGTCTCATCTCGTACACGTACTCGAGTCTTTCACGATGCTCTGACAATACGTATCCACGTATTTTGAGAGCACCGTTAGATGAGCTCGACCTCCTCACTATTCGCTTCGATTGCTTTCAATACTTTGCCTTTGGGTGAAACTGCGAATATTACTGCGATAGCTTCTAAGTGGACTAGCGTCGTCTTCACTAGCACCGCCGTGCTGGCACAGTACTTACGTGTAAACGCGGCCAGCGCATGGAGGCCTTGAAGGTCTCCAAAGACGCAAGATGCCCAGCACGTTTGATCACAAGCACCCACCAAGATAATCTGAAAATAAAGTGAAGCGGAATGCAGCAATAATGAAACACAGAGCACTGTGGGGCCACAATAAGTATAAGGTGGTGCGTGGAATCTGGGAAGGAGTAACGGTGCCAGCGCTAACGTTCGCAAATGCTATTCTATGCTTAAAATCGGATATCTTGTCGGGTTCAGTAGAAGGTGGGAGCCCACACTCAAAAAAAATTTTTTTAATTCAGCAGCCAGGAATATAATCATTTTTGGCCCATTAAGCACGTCTTAAGTAACATATTTCACTATTTAAAGTGCAATAAAGAGTTCAAGTTTTTTTCAGGGAGTCAGTTCTAATAAAGAAATGTGCTAAAATTGGTAGTCGCACCAGCAATGATAAGTAACTGCTGAAATGAGGAATTGAGGAAAGCTTTGGCATATGTGTAGCTAAATGTATGCCCTATGAAATGAACCAGGATAAACATAATGTGATAGACACTAAAAAAGAAATCCTCCAAAAACTAAACAAAGTTCGAAAAATGACCAGTTTTGGTCACATTTATTTGCAAAATGGGCTCTAAAGTCATAACTATTGCATCAGTGTTTTTCATCGTGGTTCCTTTCACACATCTGTATGTGAGGAATGAGTGTGCAAAATTCAATTTCAAAATATTCATATAAAAAAAAGTTGTCACCGTTTGCGTAACATGAGGTGAAGCAAAATCTTGTTTTGAGAAAAACATAAAGAGTTCAAACCATGTGAAACATGTGAAAAACACAGGCCTAAAATGCACCAGGCTCGTAGGTGGGGCCCTCGTGA
Organism: Dermacentor silvarum; assembly: GCF_013339745.2. Lineage (NCBI taxonomy): Eukaryota > Metazoa > Arthropoda > Arachnida > Ixodida > Ixodidae > Dermacentor > Dermacentor silvarum. The sequence goes on from NC_051163.1 coordinate 76,065,805, forward strand.
GATGCAGTAGAGTCTCCTTTTGTTCGTGCTGCTGCTCGCCTTTTCTTCCTAGCCCATTTTGTCTCGTCAGTTGATTTGCGTAGAGCCTTCTGCATGCGCTGGTGGTTTCTGGCATTGCAAGCTCTTGTCCTGTAGTACCCTGGTTCAATGCCAGCCTGCCTCAGTGTGTCCAGGGTGCTTATGCTACCACTATTAAAATGTGCAACAGCGTCATGTAAGGCAAACCGTATTGTAGGCAAGCTGACATACACCTCCTTGGGAGCCCGCTGCCATATAAATCCATTGAAGCATTCATTTGCATTTTGTGTCTTGCAATGAAAATTTTTTTATAAAAGTTCATCCGAGCAGAGATCGCTGTACACAGCTTTTACTCTGCTCAGCACATCATTCGGAAGTCCTCCTTTGTGGACGTACTTCCCTTGGCCGAGGGATTCGACCTTTTTGTAGCCGCACCAGCTGTTCGGTCCTACTGGGCACAGGCCGTGTCTTGGTTGCGCATCTGTAGAGCTGCAGTGGAAGAGGCTGGCCAGGGTGGCTTGTTTCATCTCCGAAAGTTTTCCCACATTAGCTCTTATAGCTATCCCATAGTAGTTTTGAAGGCGGTCAATAAGGGCATCAGTCAACTTTCCTTTACCTCCAAGTCCCCGCACTGTTTTCTTGAGTTTCCTCAGGCGGCAGCCGACACGCTTCTGAACATGCCCAATGCATTCAAGTTTCTGCACGCTGTTTTCTCCATACATGTCCTTTACAGTGGCATAGCTCTTTGAGTCACCATCACCATAGTACTCCAGGTACTTCAAGCCTCGTGTGGCTTGTGATCGCTCAAATATTCTGTACAAACCAACCATCTCCATACTACCTGCACTTCCTTTATGGTTTGCTTGGCAGGAAGTGTGACTCGCCTTCCACTCCTTGTATCAAGCATTGTTTGGGTTCAACTTTCGTTTGGTTTTGCAAGCCATGCATGTGCTGGAAAGTGCCTCAACATAAATAATTTTTCCTGTGTCAACAGAAATCACCGACACACAGCCGTTCAAAGAAGAATGGCCACGCTTCTGCCACGTTCCGTCACCTGAAACACCGCACTCATCACTCCTTATGACACGACAAACTTCTGCAGCAGCATCAGTCATCGACTTCGATGCTACTTTTTCAGCTGCTGCAGACAGTTGAGATGATGTTCTGTCGTAGGCGGAATGGCGCGCAGGGGGAGGCATGTTCATCACTTTGGAGAACGCACCTGCATGCCCTTTACCTAACTGGCGCATTGCATACACCAGTCGAACATTGTTATCATTAGCACGCACCGTTCTTTTCGATGTATTGAACGAATGCTCGAAGCCACACACAGCACACACAACTGCACAGGTAGAGCAAATCCCTTGATGAGAGCGTTCTTCCAGCTTCAGTGATGAATTCTTGCATTCAGGGCATGCTAGCACTGAAAAAACTGAACAAAGGATATCAAAGTCAACTATCCTGTTCCCTTGGAGAGCAGGATCTGGCAACAGAGCTTCATAGCTTTTCTCGATGTTCCCAAGCTTCTTGGCACTTGCTGAAACGCCCGCGTCCACTAGCTCAGGAGACAGACGCTTCGTCGTGTGTTGGTTCCCGGCAAACTTACGTTTGCGTCTTCTGTGCACTCTGACCTTTGCCATACTACTTAAAAAGGGGTCTAAGTGGTCTACTTTTTATGCCTTCACAACTGCGAGCGTTGCAAAAACGCAATTTGCAATTTAAACAGCAGCTAAGCGACGCCTGATCAAGGTGATGATGATGATGATCCACAGCACAAATGGCACATACCCACCGTGGGGGATCGGCCAAGAATTGGGCGGTTTGGAGAAAATGGATTTAAATAAAATTAGAAAAAGATAAAAAGAAAGAAAAAAGGAAGATAAATTCTGCTTGGTCTTCTAATTACTTATTATAATTGACTATTTTAGGAAGGCAGTCGATTCGAATTAATGATAAAGTTTTGCATTGCAGTGCAAACATTCTGGTGGCTGTACCCCAATGTGGAAGCTCCAAACGAAAGCAAGACGGTAGCGTTCATACTGAGACCAAGTTTGTTTACAGGGTCCTCAAGCACCCTTTTCCTTACTGAGGAGAATCGTCGGCAAGCAAGGAGAAAATGATCAATAGTTTCTGGTTCGCCGCACTGTATACACAAAGGAGATGCCGCCAAACCAGCCCTGTGTGTACAGAAATTTAGTGTCGGGATGCGGCAACGTATCCTGGTTAGTGTAATCTCTAATTTTCGTGTTGGGCAGAATTTACGATTCCAAGGGAATAGTAGATGGTGGTAGTCACAATGCGAAGCCATACTAGAATTATATATCTCATTCATGATTGTTAATCTCCTAAACCTAGCGGCAGTGATATAGGCGGTTGGGGGAAGCGCAGGTACTAAAGGACCTCCTAGGGAAGCCTTCGCTAATGAATCTGCACACTCATTAAACAACAAACGTTCTTCGAGCGTCAGGATCCCCCTTGTGGCCGTTTTTATAGAGATTTTAGAAGAATAGTAAACGCATAACCAAGCATAAGAATACCATTTAATAATACAAAGAGCTGATAATAAAAACTACTCAGCATAGTAATTACAGAAAGAAATATAACTGATTTCCGAAACCAATGCAATTTAGTTTCGGTTTCGCAATACGAGGGTACGGGTTCAACAACTCCCTATAACGCCCAAACTAATCGTGATAGGAACATACTGTTTTTTGCAATAGGTAGTTAAATGTTTGGGGGATCTTAAAATATAAAAAACAAAAAAATCAAATATTTGCAAAAAAATTACTTTTGAGTGTGGCCTCCCACCAAAGATCAGTAGGCCGGTTGGCTTTGGAAGCCGATGGTAAAACCACAAATAAGGCAGTGTAGAGTGACATGGGTTGCGCCTCTTTTCGAGTCAGAGAAGCACAGAGAAAAATTAGTTTTGAATAAATACTCAGGAACATGGATGAAAATAAATGGATGCCTAAAGTGCACAAGTATCTGTACTTGAAAATCGTGGACAGAGAATAGAGGAAGAGGTCAAGAAAGTTGGCAACCAAGTACAGGGTAACTGAAACTGCAATTAGACAACCAGGAGTCATCAGAAAGAAGGTGAGAGAAACAGAGACTGGATGAAAAGAACGGAAACCAAAAGGACCTTGCTATTTCTATAGGCACCAAACCAAACCAAACCAAACCAAACCATGGAGATTTGCAAGACTGAGAAGAAAGAAGTTAGAAGGGGGAAATCTGTACGATAACATAAAGGGCAGTGACTTACTATCTGAAGCTCGAGCCGGTTACCTAAGGACAAAAACAAAGCGGAAGAAGTATTCGCAACTAGATGAGCATGTGTATGCTGCAGCAAAAATCCGGAGACCACACAGCACATCCTAATGGAATGCGGAGAGATTCACCCGATGAGAACCATAGGTAACGTACACCTTCCAGAAGCGCTTGGGCTTGACGTGGGCAGAAAAGTCAACCGGTCAGCAGTCGAGATAAGTAAGAGATGGTTATAGTATTGGTGGAAAAAAAGCAGAGAGGAAATTAATACGACCGGATCTCTTACAGTCATAGGTAGCGGTACAATTAAGGTAGAATTTGAAGGGGGGAAAACGATTAAAAAGATGTATACAAAAATGCTAGATCAGAAACATGTATTGCATACTTGAATAAATCAAGCAGGCTAAGTGGCTGTGACCACCCCGTTTCAAAGGGGATGCCATTAAATCATCATCTTCTTCTTTGTTGAACGTCTACCAGGAGTCATGAAACAGAAATTGAGACAAAGAGAGACAGTAAATTGGTTGCAAAGAATGTAAACAAAAACACCATGAAGAATTGGAAGAATGCCAAGAATGAAATTAGTGTGGAAAATCTGCACAGTAACACAAAGGGCAGTGCCTTGCTATTTGGTGCTCGAGTTGGTCACCTAAGGAAATGATCATATTGGAGCAAATATTCGCAACCAAGTGAGGCATGTGTATGCTGCAGAAAAAATCCGGAGACCACCTAGAACATCCTCATGGAATGCGAAGGGATTCACCCAGTGAGAACCTTGGGTAAGGTACACCTCCCACAAGCGCTTGGATTTAAAGTGGATGGAAGCATCAACCGGTGAGCAGTCAAGATAAGCAAGAGACGTTGAGAGTATTAGTGAAAAAAAAGCAGGGAAGAGATTGATACGACTATATCCGTTACAGCTAAGCGTAGCAGTACAAGGTAGATATAGAAGTTTTAAGGAAGAAAAAAATTAAGGAAATGTATACAAAATGCTAAATGAAAAACATGTATCGCATACCTGATTAACTCAAGCAGGCTAGGTGAGTATTTCTCGCTGCCCCGTTTCAAACAGGATGCCAATAAATCATCATCATCATCTTCATCGAAGGGCGAAAAGGTTTTGACGGTGGCCATACGTTGTGTCGCCATATTAATTCAATGCTAAACGCATTACCGTCGACAGCTATCGTGAGATAGGTTCTGCCTTATTTTTTTCTATAAACTTTTAATTAAGGCTCCAAAAATCATTTCTAACCCAAGAATGAATAATGGCCTAAGAACTGAACGACATCTCGCCTAAACATCATACACATTTCTCAACTTGAGCCTGGACCTGACGGGGTGACGTACGCAGCTCTTGCCAACCTCGGTCAAACAGCTCGGCAAGCTCTTCTGGACGTGTAGAATAATTCGTGGCGTGAAGGAGTGGTTCCTGCTGTATGGAAGTCCAGCCGCCTTGTGCCTCTGCTCAAACCAGGCAAATCACCTCTAGACGTGGCGTCGTATCGTCCCATTGCTCTGGCCAGTTGTCTAGGAAAGGTGATGGAGAGGATGGTGCTTACACGTCTGGAGTGGTACTTAGAGCGATACGAGATATACCCTGACGCTATGGCAGGCTTCCGACGCGGACGTTCTTCTATAGACAACGTCATAGATCTTGTCTCGTCGGTTCAGCACGAAAAAAACCCTAAAGAGACTGTCAGCGGCGATGTTCCTGGACATTAAAGGCGCTTATGACAACATAACTCATCGAGCCATCCTGGACGCTATGGGCGATGTTGGCCTGGGTGGCCTTGTTTTTCGATGGATTATCAGCTATTTGAAGGACAGGTCATTCTTTGTGCAAACAGAGGATGGTATGACATCGCAGCACAACACCTACCGTGGCGTACCGCAAGGTGGAGTCTTGAGCCCCACTCTATTTAATCTAGCGCTCATCGACCTAGTTCATTCCCTTCCGCAATCCGTCCACGTGTCGATCTATGCGGACGATATATGCATTGGGTCATCAGGAGTTACGCGTCCCCAGGTGCGCGCCAGACTCCAAAAAGCGGCCACAGTTACATCAGGTTATCTCCGAGCACGAGGTCTGGAGGTGTCATCGGAGAAGTGCTCCATGGTCGCTTTCACGCGCAAAGCAATGAGACCGTATGTTGTCAAAATTAATGGACAGCCAATCATCTACGAGAAGACGCACCGTTTTCTAGGAGTGACAATCAATCGAGACCTCTCCTGGAGTCCTCATATCTCCTACCTAAAAAAGAAGCTGACCATGGTAACCCATGTTCTCAGATTTCTCGCGGGAAAGTCATGGGGTGCATCTGTGAGGGCGATGCTCCAACTCTATAATGCACTCTTCCTGGGTCTCCTACGCTATAGCTTACCTGTACTGAGTGGGACCGGTAAGACCAACCTCCGGGTCCTCCAGTCTGTGCAAGCTCAAGCTCTGAGAATATGTCTTGGCCTTCCTAGGTGTGCATCCACGGCAGCAACAATAGCCATCGCGCATGATCACCCCATCACTACGTACATTCAAGTCGATGCTTTAAGGATGCACATCCGGCACTTCGCCCGACTTCCATCGCATCATCTCGCCTCCATTCCTGCCGCTCGACCTCGTTCAGCGTTTAGCAGGATTATTGCCGCCAGCCATGGAACTTTACCGTCGAACTTCACGCCTGCAGCACGACCATCTCTACCACTGTGGTGCCTGCATCCAATCCAAGCCCTTCTTGTAATTCCCGGTATCAGAAAGAAAACGGACATGTCGTCATTCGCCCTCAAACAAACCGTGCTTTCATTCATGCATGAAAAGCACAGAGAACGCACCCACGTTTACACGGACGGTTCTGTCTCCTCCAAAAGTTCAGCTAGAGCAGTGGTAATTCCCGTAAAATCTGTCACCATCCAATTCAAGACGTCTCACATTACATCATCGACGGCTGCAGAACTCGCAGCTATCCGTGCTGCTCTGGAATTTATTGGCCCCAAATCGTCACAGTCATGGTCCATCTTTTGTGACTCGAAGGCAGCTTTCCAGTGCCTGCTGTCCCCTTTCAACCACGGACCTAACGCACAATTAGTAGCAGACATCCGACTACTTCACCATCACGCAACCGACAAGGGGCACAACATCATCTACCAGTGGATACCAGGTCACTGCGGAATTTCGGGAAATCACAGTGCGGATGACGCTGCCCGATCGGCCCACGATGGTGCCCCTATTGTATCCATACCACTGTCGAGAACAGACGCAGCCACAAAACTTCGTTCCCTCGCACGCGAGCTTACGCAGACTCTGTGGAACACCAGTGACTTCAGCAACGCACGCCTCCACAGATTGGATCCATGTCTGCAACTCCGTCTTCCACCAGGGTTACCACGAGCGGAAGCAACACTTCTGTACCGCCTGTGGCTCGGCGTCGCATTCACGAACGCCTATTCCTTCCGCATTGGAATGGCTGACAGCCCTGCTTGCGACAACTGTGGCCGCGAGGAGACAATCAAGCACCTACTCTGTGACTGTCCCCGCTACAATGTGGCAAGAAAAGTGCTCGCGACTGCGCTTGAAAAACTGGACAATCGCCCCCTCACAGAAGAAAAAGTTTTAGGACACTGGTGTAGACGGACTTCGGCACTCAAGGCCTTAAGGGCTCTGCTGAAGTTTTTAAAGGCTTGTGAATTGTGCGACCGGCTTTGAACGTTGTAGCGCGTAGGGTCGAGTTATTGCGCAAATGTTCTTACTTCAATGTTGTTTTTTTTCCTTCTATCATCTTTTATTCCCTTTGCCCCTTTCCCCAGTACAGGGTAGCAAGCCGGTATTCACACTGGCTAACCTCCTTGTCTTTCTTTCTCTCTCTCTCTCTCAACTTGAAATACACCTTTTTGCCACTGCTGAAGGTCCAAGTCAAGTTGGGGAACACCCCTGCGGAAATGGGTCTTCCCCAATTTCTACACTGAACTCACGTACTTACAGAGTTCTACAAGTACGAAATAATTCGGCCAAAACCTGCGGAAGTACACATACTAACTAATCATAGAGAGATCCCCTCCTTGCATATTTTGTGATGGCTGCGACAACACGCCACACATATTGCGGAACTACCACCCGCTGCATCCGCCATACGACCTAAACTCACCCCTGTACACCTGCCCCATACACCACACTTGGCGACTACAGCGAGTAACCTACAAAACCAAGTTCACTTCACTATATTCACTGAGTATGCTCTCAAGAAATGATAGCACTAAGAATTTGGGCTGAGGAGCTTCACTAACACATGCACACTAACAGAAAGTGTTTGTCCAACTTATGGGTTTTCGATTTGCCGTGTCATTTTGCTTGGCAGGCTGCGTCACGAGACCGCTCAATCGACGCACAATTTTTAGTTTAGTTTTTTTTGGGGGGGGCGGGGGAAATACCCGGGAGGGGGGGGGGGGAAGTGATTTTTCATGTTTATCCGTTTTTAATTGGCCTATCCCGAAGATAGCGCAGTCTAAAACAACGTCGGAAACCACGCAGTGGTATCACCGCCATGCGTTGGTACCGGTACGCTGAGCCACAAAGGCGGTTGCTGACGCTGCACGGGGTTCCGAACAGGTCCTCAGGGAAGTGGCGCTCGAGGTACCGGTTGGCTCCCACGTTCGGGTAAGGCACAGTGCTAAGGGGAGTGCCACCTGTAACAGGTAGTGCAACATAGTGCCAAAAAAGAAAAGAAAAAAAAAGCACGCTTCACAAAGCCCCCTAATCAGATTTTTGGATATAGCAACCGGAGTTGTTCGTCCCTAAACTTTATTGCAAAACATTCATTACCTATATATGTCACTTATTGGTAGGCTCATGACTCCCCCTCCTTGGAGCCGCTTCAATAAAACGAATTCAAGTAGGCTAGTGGTGGGCTTAAAACCAGGATCCGTCAGCGCAGCCGCCCTACGCTCCATCCATTCGGCCACAAATGCGTGCATGGAGCCATTGGGTCAACCTTACTGCACGTCTTCCTTTGTGGCAGACAGCGCTTCGAGACGGTTGACGCGTGCGTGCCACCACATGGTGACAATTTGTTTATAAAAGTGGGAGCAGCTGCGCGAGCTCCAATATGGCACAATGGCTCCGAGGCGAGAACTTACTGCTGCTCAGAAGGAGGCGCGAAAGTAGTGACGCGCCGAGCAAGAGACATGTCATCGTGGTCGCGGTCATCGTCATGCCATCACTGTCATCGTTGTCCTCGTGGTTGTGCTGTCGTTTGCGTCTCAGTCGTGACATCCTGTCATTTCAATTGCGCACACGATTGCTTGCACAGTTGCTCGCGTTACGCCGACATGTTATGTCATCTGACAAGATTTTGAGCAAATTGAGTAATATCACCTCACGGACCCTATAGGTGCCGAATTCCCAACACTTCTCATTCGCAAGGGCTCTTTGCCATTGACCGGCCGCTGTCACTAATATTGTGTCCGGTGACATGATTGACTGAAATGATCTCTTACAAACATTTCTAGCGTAGGAGGATTATGTGAGCATGGACCGAAATCACCTTCCTGCCTTAGAATGGACGCGGGAATGAAGAACGAGGTGCCTTGATTCGATAAAATATAAAAAAATCCTAATATATTATTCCCTCACACCTTCAATTCGAAAACTCTTTTTTTATGTAAACAATTGTTCATCATCGTTCCTGATTTCGGGCTTTAAATTGTGCTCAGTCACGCACAATACCGCGCTGACCTCTTTTATTTTGACCGTTGCTCGCAATAGTACATTTGCACATATATCTTCTCCCATATGTCTGGTTTGGCACTTTACCCGCATTGTTTTTATTGCAATGAACCTGAATCTATGGATCATTTCTTGATAGAGCTTAGTAGGCTCAACGTGCACAGAAAACGACTTCTAGAAGGTCCCCTCCGCCAACTTGGATTAGTCATACGCTTCCTGTCATACTTTTCCTGGGGCAGTCGGCACTTAGGCAATGCAATAGGAGCGTATTTAATTTTGTAAGGGAAACAAGGAGACTACCATGTTAATTTTATAGTTTTATTTTCGTCAACAAGAAAACTTGAAATTTTAAGACAATATAGCATGACAATAGATATTAACGAGTAGCACTCATATAATATCTCATTCTTAAATTATAAAATCCTATTTAAGTATTTTTCCCTTTTATAACACTGCCGCCAGATTCATGGTCGATCCTTCGTAGTGGGCTGTGCCATAGATATAAGCACTAAACCAAATCAAACAAGGCACGAGGATTCTGAGCGCTGAAGTAAAAGAAGAAAAGAATTGGTCATGACGCCAGTTGGTCAGCCGCCGTATTTGGTCTCTTCTGGTGCAGTGAGTCTTATGCGGGAGATTTATCCTTCCATATATCTGTCAAAAATGCCGTGCAGGCCTGCATAAGGAAAGAGAGTGAAAAAAATCGAAGGTCACTGTCGTCAATATCTAAAGGCAGTGTCTATTCTCTCGGCAGCCGGGAGAACTTCTGAAATGAATTTCTGCCGGCACTCACCTCCTATTGGCTCTCGGTAGGTTAGGTTAGATTAGCTTAGGTTAAGTTATGTTAGGTCAGGGCACACCTGCAGGCTCTCGTGCACACCTGCAGGCAGTTTTCGCCGGCAGTTCTTACCGACAGTTTGTCATGTGACTTCCGAGCGCCAATATGAGGTGAGTGCCGGGAGAAATTCGTTTCAGAAATTCTCCCGGCTCCCGGGAGAATAGACTCACGCATATCTAAAAGAAGGGCGTGTGAGTAACGAGATGCTGGTACATGGTCTCTGAACGCTCGTCTCCGCGGTCTCAATGCCAAGTTCTTTGCTGCGACTGTCATGTGCATGAAGGGCAATTCAAAACTTGTTCTTGGCATGGTTGGTGATTACGAAGAGGTATATTCACCGCTGAAAAGACGAAGCTTGGACCCGAACAAACACGCCCATGTGGTCATTGTCTCTCCTGTGTTTTGTCCCCATACGTGTTGTTTTATTCCCTGTACCTGTTGCTTTTTGCTACTAGCTGAGCCATGTGTCTTGTGCGCTGCGTCGAAAGTTATCTTTATTAAAGTGTGTATGTATCTCTGAAAGGGCATATGCTCAGGGCAAGTTTTAAAATAAATTCCGTGCTACCGACCCCCCGCCCTTCTCCCTATCTTTTGTGAGTGGGATTTTACGATCTTTAAAGTCCGCAGGTTGGCAGATATGGTTTACACCATACGATCTCTGGGTAGCAAACGTCTGGTTAAATAATTCATCCCGTTTCTTTCTTGATTTCACTTGTACATTAGCTGCACAGCATTCTGAACGAAATGGGCTTTAGAAAGTATAACGTTAAATCAATACATGTATTTTGTTCGATTATTCTTTAGACATTTCTAAACACTTTTCTCTTGGCAGCAAAGTTGCCGAGAGAATCGCGAATCGCGACTATAGAATGCGGTTACGCAATTCAGCCATTCAAACCACCTACGATGGGTTAAGTAACTTACGTGGCCATCTTAATCTGCAGCGGCTGAATCAAAGCTCGCGCACTACTCGGCGCTACTGCCTGCTCCGAGTCGTAGAGCTAGCATCAGTGAGCTCTTCAGCAGGAATCCAAAACGCTCCCTGGGTTTGATTTTTTCATGGAGGAAGGAAGAAACTGAGGAGAGGCCATACCCATTCCGCGCGCTAGGAGAAAAGGGTACAGGAAGTCGCGTAGTATTTTTTCTTTGTAGCGGCCATGTTGACGGGCACAATTGCGGTTTTGTTATGGGGGTGAGTGCTGATGCGTGGGCTGTCCCGTAGGTCTCGTACGGTGGCTACCGTGGCAAAGGCGTCGTGTGTGCAGGACTGCGTAAATCTCCATGTTTTTTTCCGCAGTGTTATCTATACGGCGCTCTCGCGGCGGTTGTTGTGGCCAGGTGGGACTAGAAGAAGAAGAAAGCGTGAAACGAGCACGTATGCAACGCCGTATATACCACGTACCACGCCACGGACAAAGAACGATCTCAGAATCTATTTGCCGTCTTCGGCGGATTCGTGCTAACATGTCATCACAGACTAAAACCGCTGTGCGTCAGAGTAGGTACGATAAATGCCTTCCAGCTCAGTGACAGCTGCGCGGTGTTCCTGCTTTTGACAGCGAACGATGCGTTTGTGGCAGGTAAAACAGACATGTGGAAGGATGGGAAAGAAGTGGCTGCTGTGAGCAATTCAGGGATGAACCCTCCTTACCGCAGATATCTGTGTGCTCGAAGGGCGCAGGGAAGCGAAGGTTGGCGGAGGCGGTGCAAGGCTTGACAGAAGAACGTACGCCTGCACGCGCACCAAACGGCTGAGTAATGGTCGCACGTAAGCCCGGTCAACGCGCTAGCCGCATGCATATACGCTTACTGCTCGGCACCGCGCGGAGGATACCATGGAACTTTGTTTCCTTGAAGCTTCACTTACCGACAGAACAATATACATCAAGCTGCAGTCAGATGTGCTTATAGGCGTAGCGACGTTCTCCTCTGCTGGCCTCTTCTTCGGGGCGCTGTGGCTCGTCACATCTCCGCAGTGCGCGACCGCCTAAAACTTGTTCAATACAGCAAAATGATTCCTATAAAGCCACAACCAGCATACGCGCTTGTTCTCATAAAGTGCAGATGGGCTAACCATAGGTCGTGATGTGCGTAAACTGTGCTGTCGGCCATCGCCTGGGCAATCTTGCACTGCAGTGAGAATGCACAGATTTATTTTCGGAAAAGCCGGCAAAAGTAGCGGGGGACCGGCCTCACAGTCTAACTTGCGGAGTCCATTTTGAACTCCTTTCAACGCTAGAGCACAATACTAGGATGAAATGACCTGGGAAACTGTATCGCGATGGTATAACACAGCGATTGGATCCGTTGGTCGGATAACTACGGCGCGCGCACGTCCGCGCAGCCCGGCGTGTTTGCGCACCGAAGGCAAGAAATGTAAGCAAGAGCGGAGATCTGCCCCGACAAGATGGCGGAGTAATGCCAACTTCCGGCGTCTCTGAGCTTAAAAAAGAGTGACGTCAGTGCCTCTCTTAGTTTTTCCTTCCTCCGTGCATTTTGGTCATGCTGAACCATAAGGTTGAAAATTTCAAATAACAGCTAACTAATATTTAAATGCTAGATATTCGACAAAATAATTCACGGAAGCCCACAATTCCTAAACAAATGATTTTGCATTTCAATACAAAAATAACGCAGTTACACTGTTTTGCCGTTATTTCAGACTTTGCAAGTACTTCACGCCGCTAAGTCGGCCCTATCAGCGAAAATGTAGCGCCCTCTCTGTGCAAGCGACTCACTTAAAGCATGAAGCAGCACCTGACAGAGCATGGCCTTTGTGGTCGCACCTGCGTCAGCAGCGGGAAGAGACCGCTAGTTGTCGGAGATTTGAATTATCGGAGAACTTTGGGGCCGTGTCAGTTGCAAATTTCGCTGCAGCAAATTTTATTTTAATTGGCACGGAAACCAGTGTTGAGAAATTCCTGAAGTGTAATGTAGCAATCTAATTGGACCTAACGCTCCGTCTTTAATTAACGAGTGACACCACAAGGCGAACAGTCGCAGGGTCAGTTGCTTCTGGAGCCCACTCACGCGGGAATCGACGACTCCACGTCGAGTGACAGATGGCGAGACCCGGACAAGACCGACACACAGTTCACTGGGCTGGTCGTTTTCTGCTTGCTCGGAGTGCTGCCACTGCTCATCACCATCACCATCGTGGGCTTCTTCTTGTTCTCCCACGAAGAGACAGTGAGTGCCATCGGCAAACAGCCCTGGTCGCAGTGTATGGCTGTCAGTTGAAGGTTGGGTGAAAACGCTATCTCTTTCTGCAAGTGTATTGGGGGAAAAAGTTTAGGTGCAGACGAGAAATAAAAAGTAGTAAGACGGAAAGAGATCAGAGACTGAGATGAACACTTTATTCAAAATCAATAATGAAGCTGGAGGAGGCCCTCAGTTCAAGGCTTCGCTGGTGCAATCCTTCAACTCAGTGTTCAGAGATGAGAGAGGGAATTGGGATATTGATAAACTTGTCTGAAAAGGACGAGAGTTTGGTTACAACAATGCAAAGGAGAGAGGCCAATTAGTCCACCGTCGAAGTTTCCTGGGGCGGTGACCAATCTACCAGCGTTCATTTTCCCTTCTGTAATCGCCCTAGCGTCCTTCATTGCAAACTAAACAAAACCTCGACGGCAGAGGGTTTGGAGAACAAATTGCCTTATGTAGCAATCGTTCTGAAATTGAGGCTCACGTGTAGTGTTCTGTACAGGTGCCACAGATCAATGCAATCTACCCAGCGGGCAAGCAATTTGCCATACGAAGCATTTGGCATAGTATATCCATGTGAAGCAGGGTTCTCCACACCTATAATGACACTGTGTACTGATGACAAAGTAGTGTAGAAGCACTACCAGAAGGAAATATATGCAGAACCGAACCTGTTATTTGACGAAACGTGTGCCTAGAAAGGAAACGGACATTTCAGTGATGTTGATATCGGCGATTGCAGAAGTCGGTCGTATAATCTAATCTAACGGCTCAACTTGGTTCGGCGCTCATTACACGTTGCTGCCCATTCCAGAGTTGACGCTCACGTAGATTCGACGGATTACAACACTGTTCCTGTAACGCCAGCTATCTGATTAGGGACTGCTGTCTCGCTGCCATATCGGCTCAACGTTCGTAAAGTTTTCGATACACCAAGCGCGTTTTGCACATGGATGGATGGATGGAGAAAATTGTATTTCCTCAAAAAGCATGTGGTGGGCGATTTCGTGTTAGATGGCCACCAGCCCATGGTTGACGGCGACCTGTCTGGCCTACTCCGCGACGCTGGTCTGTACGACTGCGTCTGATCTGGCCAACACGGCCTCCCACTGCTCAAGAGAAGGATCACGCATAATATTCGCCGGTGGCGACACTATGCTGCATTCCCATATGATGTGGATCACGCATAATATTCGTTGGTGGCGACACTATGCTACATTCCCATATGATGTGGTCATAGGTTGCCAGTTCCTGGCGCCATCTGCATACCGACTTAAACTCCTCCGGGTATATTTTGCTCAACAGGTTGAATTCGTTAGATTTAGTGTGCAACCTTCTCCATATGCATTCCTGCGCCTTGGTCAACTTCTTGTCTAGGGGCGGATAAATCCTCCGCTCCAGCTTATAATGGTTTGTAATGTCGTGAAAGGCCACCAACCCATCTCTCATGGACCTCCCTGGAACGACCGGCCCACCTGCTGGGCTTACGAAACCTCGAACCTCGATGTGAGCCGCCTTGTTCTCAGGATTCCCAGAGTGTGCTGGTACACAAAGAATTTCCACCTCCCTAGTCCCTCGCCTCGCAGCCCAATTCAGCAATCGTACCGCCGTGACAGATATTCTGCCCCTCACCAAATTTCGGATGGCTTTTTTTAAATCGCTGAGAATCAGGTCAGATTCAGTATAGTTGTAGCTAGCGTTATCGCCGCTTCCTCAGCAGTTTCTGAGCAGAGGGTTTTGACCGATCCAGAGGCGACCCAGCGTCCCCGCCCGTCCATCACCGCAATCACAAATGCGTCCTTTCCTTATACTCCGCGACGTCTACATATACTGCCCCGTTGTACTTCCCGTACTTAGCATGTAAAGCTCTAGCTCTTGCCTTCCTGCGTTCCTTATGATGTATCGGTTGCATATTCTTGGGCAAAGGCTTTATGTATAAGGTCTTGTGGAGTTCCCGCCGCCCCTGTGTTTTCATGTCCCCGGCAGGAGCCTCCACCCCAATACCAATCCTCTCCAATATGTCCCTGCTCGATTTTGTTTTCGAAAGCCTAGCGAGCTATATCATCAAGTGTGCCTCCCGTAGTTCTTCCAGGGTGTTGTGCACCCCTAATCTCAGCAACCTTTCGGTAGACGCATTGTTAGACAGCCCAAGGGCCGCCTTATACGCCTGCCTATTCATAGCATCCACCTTGCCTTTTTCCGTTGCGTCCAAGTTCATATAAAGCGTCACATAAACTATCCTACTGAGCACAAACCAAACCCTGTACTAGCTTACACAGTTCATTTTCCTTCACCCCTCTTTTACGATTGGTGATTCTACTGTTTAGCATCACGGTAGCGTCGACCGTATTCTTAAGCTTCCAAGGCCTAGGTTGACTAACAAACGTAAGCACTAGGTTGACTAACATCGGCGCTTGGCCGACTACGGCAGGCAGTCGTGCCTCCAATAAATTATCGAGCTGCTGAAACATGCCCGTAACCTGGGTTTGGAAAGTCCGAAATTCGTGGGTGAAGGCCTCAAAACGCTCCTCAATTTTGTCTATTCTGGTTTCAATCCTACCGACCCTAGCCTCCAACCTATCATGTCTTTCCTCCAGTTTCTCTACTCTGTCCCCGAGGATAGTCACGTCCGCCTTAAGACTAGAGATTTTAACCACCAACTGCGGCGTGTCCACCATCGACGTCTCTTCCACCCTCTTTGCATTAGTTCCCTCATCCGCCGGCGGCGGCCTCTTGACCGGCCCCCGATTCTCCACTTCCATAGCCGCGCTCTCCTGCACGCGAGAAGCCGCCGCCTGTGCCACTTTATGTGGGGCCTGCACCGCCGGTGCCTGTACCCCTTGTCATTTGCCGCTTTTAAGAGCGCGTTCCATCCCTGCCATTCTGGCTTCCATCTCTTTAATAGTATCGCTCTGCTGCTGCACCTGCCTTTTCAGCTCCCTCTCTCGAGCAGGCTCATTCGGGGCGCACGTGTTTGGTCAGCTCACCTTTTTTGTCGTGTCGTTTGCACTGTTGCACTCCTTTCATGACTGGAACCTCGTCCTCCTTCTTTGCCACCCCCAGCTCCTGACAGTGGCGGGAAGGAACCCGACCGGACCCTGCTCTTGTTTCCGCCTCTCGCACCGCTCGATGACCGCTCCCTGGGCCTCGAGCGCTGCTCCTCCTTGCCATCTTGGCTCTTGTCTTCGCTGCTCTGCTGTCGGCCTGGCGGCTGCTTGCGGGCTAGACGAAACTTGCAGTTCCGGCTCCCCGTGTTGGGCGCATCATGGCACACAATGCAGTCCGGTGTGCACGTCAGCGACTCTCCTTCATGTGGTGCAGGATGGACCTTCCCACAACGGCGACATAGATTAGTCTGCGGACGATAGCAAACGTCCCCTACATGTCCCACTTATCTGCAGTTGTAGCAGGTCTCGACTAACTCTCTATACGGAATCACAGCGTACAGACAGTTCCAGTAAGTGACTTGCCAGGGAACACGTTTCCCCCCAGAGGTGATCTGAGTCGCCTACGACTTGCCCAAAGGTCTCGCATCCAGAATTTCTATACCATCATTCTTCTTCAGGAATCTGGCCCGAATTTCTTCCACTGGGCATCCGTCGTAAGCATTGTAAATGACTTCCCGCACGGAGTTCTCCAACGCTGCCACGTACGCCGAAACCGGAAAGTCGCGACCGCCTAGCTTAAGCGTCTTTACACTCGCCAGATGCCCCACTGCGATTTATACATGGCGTGCTCACCGTCAACGTGTTGTTCGTCTCTAACCCGCACCAGGTCCTCTTCCGCTGCAGTCGAACTCGTCAGCTTCGCTGCCGCTCTCATTGCACATCCGAGTTCCCTCGTTGTCATCACACTCAAGTCCTAGTTCTTGGGTCTGCACACAACCTTGAAATCCTTGACTGGCATCTTCAGAAACCGTCGCCGTTTCTGCCGCACCGGCGCTTTCCCCCGCTTGACTTGCTCCGCTCCGTCCACGTTGCGCCCGTCGCTGCCTGCCTGCGTCTCGCGAGGCGTACTCTCGGTGTGGTCGCCGTATAGAGACTTCTTGAATCGGTCTTGTGCCTTCAAAACCAAGGTCCATTCTTCCGCCTCGAACTCTTCTGGCGTTATAGATTCTCCCTCAACCGAGTACCCCACCATCTTCAGCATCACAAAGGCTCACAACCACCAGCACGGCCCCGAAGCCCGGCGTCGCCAGCCTCGGCTCGGCCTAGCGGTTAGGCCTATCTTGCCGCCGCGGGGTTGAGCGGAAAAACCGTGGAAAGACCCCTAAAAAGGGGGTAAACTTGCCGACCTTTGAAGTCCTCAGGTGTTGGGCAACTTCCTGAAGACGAGTGCACCAAAAGCAAGTCCAAAGTATAGCGCGTTCTGCCGAAAAACGGTCTCACGGCGGGAGCCCATGCGAAGCACGTCCGTACAGCGTGTCACCACAACGCGTACCCCAACCTGGCACAAAGCTATGAGCGGTAAAAACTAAAACGTTGAAGGACGCTTAAGCTTCGCCTTTAAGAGTGTAACGCGATAGCATTCAAAGATCCCTGACTGCTTCTCACGCTTCCCTGCAACTGGAGCTTATGTAACCGTAATGTTTACCAGGAACCGCTGGCGGCGAACGCTTGCACGACGGCGAGATTTCTGGCGGAAACGCCGCCTCTTGCGTGGGCCGATCCCGGAGGTTGTACACAGCCCCGCCAAAAAATTGCATCATTTTCATGTTTCTGTTATTGTTCCGCACTTTTGATATTTCAATCTGAGAAGATTTAACATAAAAGGTTTGCGCAATCGCTATTTTGTTTCATGACATTTGTTACTGGGCTGTCACTCTCAAAATTCCAATTCTCAAATTTCCAAGGAATAACTTTGTCAAGATTGTAAAACAAGGTAGGAGCAACTTTAGTGATCGAATGGTGTGGTAATATAACCCGCATATACCGCATGTCATATAACAAGGCGTGGCGTTTACATATACCTAAATATAATTTTCACTAAAGAACAACGCCACCGACGCCGAAATCGGATTTTCTGCGACACGGAGTCCTTAACGCTGTCGCGTTAAAACAATGTTGTGAATGCTGCTAAAAATTGAAAAGGACAATTGTCGTTGTTATTCAGCCGTTCTCACCTATTCTTCAATTTCTTGGAACAAAACTCATACACGTTGCGAAAAAACCTGACCCCCGCAGGGGCGTCGGCGTAAGCAGGCGTTTGGTGTGTTGCGACACCACGGACCCGAGCACATGAGGGTTGGACCCTCCAGCGTGTAGCCGTGCGCGGCTTAGCCGTGTCTGGGGAAAGGGGGATCCTGGGGGCTGAGCCGATGCTGGGTGTTCGGACCTTTATGGCCCCCCGGCGGAGGCAACACACCTCTTCGGCCTCTGCTTCACATAGACGGCACCCCCGGACTGACCCACCCGGGGGAAATCGGCAGTCGCCTTTTCCTGTCTTCCTCTCCAATCTTCGTCTTTTTCTCCCGCTTTTCATCTTTCCTGTCTTCTCATCTTTTCTATTAACTTCCACTTTTCCTGGCGGCAAGGGTTAACCTGGTGTGGCTGTCCTACCTTGGGTATACCATATTGGGTTATAGTAACGGCATACTGCTGGCGCTGTGCAGACTTGTTTATATGTTCTGCCACGTCCCCTTGTTGGGCTCCGTGGTGGGTGGCAGACGCCGTTGCCGAATAAATCACTTATTTCCATGGGATCCTCAAACCCCTTTTCTACCGATCGTGCCTCGAAAAGGGTACGCACCGACGCAACCTCGCTATTCTGGCCCAAAAACAAACTTTCCCCAAATTCCACGTCCTTCACTGTGAGCAGTCATCTACGAAAGCTAGAGCAATTTCCCCATTTCTTGTGGCCAAGTGCCTAAAAGAGACCATTGGAGCTGGTTATAAGGTTACAAAGATGTCAAGGGGAGATTTGCTCCTCGAACTAAAAGACAAGGAACAACACAACAAACTCGCACACCTCATAGCTTTTGGTAACATACCTGTTTCTGTGAGCGCACATCGAACTATGAACACAGTGAAAGGCGTGGTATCAGATGAAGACTTAATGACATTGAATGAAGAACTCCTGGATGGATGAAAGGACCAAGGCGTAATCCACGTGCAGCGCATCAAAATCAGGCGGAATGACATCGAAATCCCAACAAAGCACTTAATACTCACTTTCAACTCAACTACATTACCTGAGACTCTCGAAACCGGCTATGTAAAACTTCATGTTCGAGCTTATATTCCAAACCCGCGACGTTGCTTCAAATGTCAGAGATTTGGTCACGCATCCCAGAGCTGCAGAGGGCAGCTTACTTGCGCAAAGTGCGGCACAACCGCTCACTCTGCTGACGACTGCAATAATGATGAGCTACATTGTGCGAACTGCGACGGCAGTCACCCTGCATACTCCAGAGCTTGTCCAGCCTGGAAGAAAGAAAAGGAAATAATTACAGTAAAAGTTAAGGAGAATATAACATTCCGTGAAGCTCGACAAGGGATCTCATCATTATTCTCACTGAAAACATATTTCGCCGAAGTGGTGCAACGGGGGGCGGCACCACAACGGCTTCTGGCGGCAGCCCGGACCACGCCTAGCGTGCCGAGGTCAACGCCATTCGCCCCTACGGTGGGAGCAGCCAACGCTGCCCTGCCATCTCTCAAAGTCTCCACACCAGTGGCATCTACAAGCTCCGGCAGCAGCCAGGGCACCGCAGAGGCCACAGGGGTCCTTTCGACCTCCGGCCCGGTGGGGACAAAGACTTCGTCGCTCGAGATGAAGTCTACGCGACGCACACATCGCTCTCTGGAGCGGGTGTCCTGTGCCTCGCAAGAGGCTATGGACACCAGTCCAAGCCAAACGGCGCAGGTAGCGTCGAAGGAGCGGCGAGGTTCTCTCGACCGCTCCAAAAAAGACAAAACACCAATTACAGGGCCTAACAAAGGCCCTGTAAAATAAAGTCACTCTCCTCCCTTTTGAGACTCACAGCACCTTTTAATTTTCTCCAACATGAACACAATAATGCAGTGGAATGTTAGGGGACTAATCCACAACCTAGACGACATCCAAGAACTTATCAATAAATTTAATCCAAAGGTGCTGTGTGTTCAAGAAACGCACCTAAACTCCAGAAACACCAACTTCCTACGTCAGAATATTGTTTTCCGAAGAGATCGCGAGGATTCTGCCGCATCATCTGGTGGTGTGGCCATCATACTCGACAGAAGTGTAGCCTGTCAGCAACTTCCACTCAATACGGCACTTGAGGCGGTAGCCGTTCGTGCTGTACTTCTGGGTAAGCTCATAACCATTTGCTCACTTTACATACCCCCACACGATTCGTTACACAAGCATGAATTTCAGTCATTTATAGATGAATTGCCAGAACCCTACCTCGTTCTTGGCGATTTCAATGCACACATCAGCTTGTGGGGCGACACACGTATCGATGCGCGAGGACGCCTAATTGAGCAATTTCTTTTCTCCTCTGGTGTGTGTCTCCTTAATAAGAAGGAACCCACCTACTACAATCTCGCAAACAAAACTTTTTCTTCCATTGATCTCAGTGCAGCTTCCCCGTCTATATTTGCTGAACTTAAATGGGAAGTTATAAAAAATCCTTACGGGAGTGACCACTTCCCAATACTGCTGAGATCACCACTACAAAACGAACCTCTACCACAGGCACCCCGCTGGAAGTTGGATATGGCAGATTGGGAGAAATTCAAAAGTCTTACAAGTGGTATCTCGTGGCCTGACATATCTTTGCTGGGAATTGATGCTGCGGTTGAGTATCTTGCATCTTTCATAATCAATGCCGCCACTGAATGTATACCAGAAATGAATGGTGCGACCTGCAAACGCCGTGTCCCATGGTGGAACGAGGAATGTCGGAACGCTCGTAGGAAACAGAACAAAGCGTGGGGGTTGCTACGCGACTCCCCAACTGCGGAAAATCTTGTTAATATTAAGAAAATTAAATCGGAGGGCAGAAGAACGCGCCGACACGCCAGGAGAGAAAGTTGGAAAAAGTTTTTATCAGGCATAAACTCATATACAGACGAGGGCAGAGTCTGGAAGAAAGTTAATAAGATAAAAGGGCTACAAACCTATTCACTCCCGTTGGTAAACACACAAGGCCACAGTCTGGAAGACCAAGCTAACTGCCTGGGAGCACATTTTGAACATCTGGCCAGCTCATCGCATTATTCCCAAACATTTAAAAGGCACAAGGCTACAATAGAAAAACAGAAACTAGAAAGAAAAGGTACGGGAAACGAGGCATACAACCAGCCATTCTGCATTGCTGAGCTGTATGCATCACTTAGTTGTTGCAATAAGTCTGCGCCAGGCTCTGACCGCATAGCTTATCAAATGCTGAAACACCTTCCTCATGAAACAAAGAAAACTCTCCTCTCCCTATACAATGCTATATGGACCTCCGGCAAGATCCCCTCTGCCTGGAAAGAGGCCATTGTCGTTCCTATACTGAAGCAGGGCAAGGACCCATCGTCTGCTTCGAGTTACCGCCCTATAGCACTAACAAGCTGCCTCTGCAAACTGTTCGAAAAAATGATTAACCGCCGACTAATACATTTTCTCGAATCAAACAAATTGCTTGACCCGTACCAATGCGGGTTTCGAGAAGGTCGATCCACCGCCGACCATTTGATACGTATTGAGACGCAAATTCGTGAAGCTTTCGTCCATAAACAGTTCTTTCTCTCTGTATTCCTTGATATAGAAAAAGCCTACGATACCACGTGGCGGTTTGGAATACTTAGAGACCTCTCGCACGTTGGTATACGTGGTAACATGTTAAATGTCATAGAAAGTTATTTATCTAATCGCATTTTCTGTGTTCGTGTGGAAAATGCTGTATCAAGACCTTTTGTGCAGGAAACTGGAGTGCCACAGGGTGGGATGCTCAGTTGCACTCTCTTTATCGTAAAAATGAGTTCTTTGCGTCTGTATATCCCAAGAAACATGTTTTATTCTGCATACGTCGATGATGTACAGATAGGTTTCGCCTCGTGCAATCTCGCAGTCTGTGAGCGGCAGATTCAGCTTGGTCTGAACAAGGTGTCTAAGTGGGCAGACGAGAATGGATTTAGCCTTAACCCACAAAAGACCACCTGCGTCCTGTTCTCCAGAAAGAGGGGTCTGCACCCCGATCCTGACATTGAGTTGCAGGGACAACGCGTGCACGTAAAAACAGAACATAAATTTTTAGGTATGATTCTAGATACGAAGCTTACATTTGTGGCACACATACGTTATCTAAGAAACAAGTGTATGAAAACAATGAATATTCTAAAAGTGTTGTCACGCACCGCTTGGGGTAGTGACACACAGTGTCTTTTAAATTTGTACAAGAGCCTCATATTCACAAGATTAGATTACGGTGCCATAGTGTACCATTCCGCTACGCCAAGCGCCCTAAGGATGCTGGATCCTGTACACCATCTAGGCATCCGCCTAGCCACTGGTGCCTTCAGGACAAGTCCTGTGGCAAGCCTGTATGTAGAGGCGGACATGTGGTCGCTTGATATGCAACGTTCATCCTTAAGCCTCACCTATTTCCTGAAAGTAAATTCAAACTCGGAACACCCGTCCTTCTCAACCGTAAATGATATGACCAGTTCCACACTCTTTAATAACCGGCCGACAGCAAGAGAACCCTTTTCACTACGTGTAAGAAAAATTAGTGAAGAAATGGACATCCCACTACTTGAAAGTACTCTGATGGCCCCAGCAAAGCCAGTGCCACCGTGGCATTGGCAACTCATAGAGTGTGATACTTCGTTTGTAGAGATCACAAAAGATGCTCCAGAGGCACATATACGGATGCATTTTCTAGAAATCCAGTTCAAGTACTCGTCCTGCACTCAGTTTTACACCGACGCTTCCAAGTCACATGCAGGGGTATCTTATGCAGTAGTCGGCCCATCGCTCTCCGAGTCCGATGTACTGCACCCGGAAACAAGCATTTTTACGGCTGAGGCTTATGCACTTTTATCGGCTGTGAAGAGTATAGGCAAATCGAAATTCAAAAGATCAATAATATTTACAGACTCCCTAAGTGTCGTAAAAGCCATCATGACTCTACATAGACACACAAACCCTGTACTTATTGAACTGCATTCTGCTCTGTGCAAGGCATACATGTCTAACCAGCATATTATTATATGCTGGGTGCCTGGCCATAGAGGCATCGAGGGGAATGTTCTGGCTGATCAAATGGCCACATCAACTACATCGCGAGCCCTTAACCCTACCGCTTCTATCCCTGCCAGCGATCTCAAGCCCTACTTGAGAAAGAAACTTCGAAGCCACTGGCAGCGCTTGTGGGATGCCGAAACGAACAATAAGCTCCACTTAGTTAAGCCACAAATAGGTCCCTGGCATCCCGTTACGAAAATACGAAGAACAAATGTCCTATTCTCTCGTCTGAGAATAGGACATACATACGGCACCCACAATTTCCTCTTAACTGGAAATGACCCGCCAACCTGTGGTAGATGTGGAGAGAGGCTTACCGTGCTCCACGTCCTCGTGGAGTGCAGGGAAGCCGAAACAGAGAGAAAAAGGCACTTTCCCCTAGCGTACCGGTACTGTCTTCCACTCCATCCCGCTATGTTTCTGGGCGACAAACCTCTCTTTAGCACTAAAGCTGTCCTGGATTTTCTGAGCGATGTAGTATTGCATGTTATTTGTCCAATAGTTTCGTAGCGCATCCTCTCTCCAGAGGATGTCGCCGCGATAGTAGTTTTGCATAGCACGCGCCTCCAGGCCCTTGCGTTTCAAAGGGTCTGTCAAGGCAGCAGTGCTGTTTGAAAAGTTTATCAGTGATAAATTTTCGTTTATCTTCATTATCTTGCAATTTGTTCTTTCGTGTTCATAGTGCACCTCATTAGCCATTGCCATAGTTTTATTACATATATATTTTACGCATTTACAGCGATTGTTTTTAGGCCCTTTTACAGCCACGACACATCTACATTTCGCAATTCATTGCTCCATTGTCAACTCATGAACACACTGGCCTGGCGCTCTTTGGCCATACCTGGCCCTTGCGCCATTAAACACCATACATCATCATCATCAGCGAAAAAACCTGAGCCGACTGACTTGAGACCCTTGGTCGCCTTTTGGGTATGCTTCATGGGGGTACCCAGAGCC
The DNA here is from genome assembly GCF_013339745.2 of Dermacentor silvarum. Taxonomy (NCBI): domain Eukaryota; kingdom Metazoa; phylum Arthropoda; class Arachnida; order Ixodida; family Ixodidae; genus Dermacentor; species Dermacentor silvarum. The sequence continues at coordinate 76,090,029 of NC_051163.1, forward strand.
CCTGTGCACTTTGAGTCAAATCAAATCAACTTTTCTTTTGGAGTAAATGAAAACGTGACCGTCATTTTGAGCTGAAACCTACGACAGTATACGTGTACTTGGCCTAAAACACCTTACATATGGCAACGCCAGCGTAGTACATAGTAAGACAACTATGCATGTGACGTAGTAATTATAAGCAAACATTATTGATCTTTATATACCATGGCTACCATAACAATAATAAAAAACATTGTGACTGAAAACTTGGAAGCGATTGCCCTCATTTGCCGTTCCTACACGTTACTCTAAAATAAAGAGTGCTTTGTTTGCCTCTGCTTCGCACGCACGTTTTCCTTCTTTTTTTATTGCGAAAGCAATTATATGGACACTCAAAGAGGATTTCTGCCGTCGGCCTCGCCGTCGCCGTGAGGTTCCGTATGACGTCAGTGACGATGAAATCGTCGCCGCGCGCCGGACTATGTATGTGCGAGTCAAAGGGCGCGAGGGACGCGCGCTTTCACGGGGAGGGAACGCACGGCGGAGAACAAACGCGCGTTCTGCGCCGTGCTCCCTGAAGGGCTGCAGAATTAGCGTCTCTTTCCTCCTTTACAATCACCATATGTATATATATATATATATATATATATATATATATATAGAGAGAGAGAGAGAGAGAGAGAGAGAGCAAACGCGACTTCTTCCGTCGTGCGAAAGGCTGTGGGGGGACGGGAGGGAGAGAGGGGAGGCGACGTTTAGCTGCGGCACCAAATGCGTATTTATATAAAAACATTGCGAGGCGAGAAGGTGGTAAAGACTCCCGACGCTGCTCGACGAGTTTCCTGTTCCGATCTCGTCGAAAACCTCCGAGCCGCCCCCAGAGGCCCTGACCACAGTCACCAACGCCGCGCGCGTTCGGTGCGAACGCGGGCAAAATGGTGACGGCGTCGACAACAGTTCTGCGCGTTGCTGGTGCTGCTGCATGTCCAAGTTTATACAGCTGATAAAACTACTATCTTTACTCCGTATAGCTCTCTGCCAAGTTTCTATCGCAACTGATGCTTCGCCTTTCGGGTGAAACTGCGACATTCTTATACTGGGCTTTCACTCTCTCTCAGCTCTCCCTCCCCAAGCTCGGCGAAGCTGCGGACGACGGAATGTCCATTATAGCGAGATTCTAACTCCGCTGTAAAAAAAAGGGCAAATAGTAGTGGTCCGCTATCATCGATGTACCCTCAATGTCACATAAATGGTCAGACAGAAACGTACATACATACATGCAAGCCGTGAAGTGGGGAAAAGCTCGAAAGAAAGCTGTCGCTTTCAAACGGTGGAAGTGGTTTCCATGTTGCTCTGTCCACTCGTTTAAGTGGAGGTGCTCATTCTTTAGGTGTTTTTTTTTTCCTTTGTTGTTCCCTACAGTTCGGTATAGTACCGCCATCCACTGTGTCCAAGGTGATCATGCCATCGTTCCCCGTCGGACCCATTGTTTGGGAGCGAGCGGCCAGAACTGAGTTCGCGTGCTACACGGATGATTGCCGTTCCCTGAGCGCGCGGCTGAGAGTGCAGCTGAAATTCACCGCTGACCCGTGCGACGACTTCTACGACTACGTGTGCGGCACATACTGGGGTGACATGTACGGCGCCTTCTCGGAGGTGAGCGTGCTCGGAGATGTACCGAGCACCTCGTCGCAAAAAGAGCGCCTCTAGAAGTTTCGGTATTACAAACAAGATAGACCGGTGAGCATACTAACCTTTTAACTGGCAAGATAAGAAAGACTTGACCTAGAATGGTTTTATTCCTTTAGTTCTTCTTTACTTTGCTCAAATGCACACCAATTTAAATATTAAACGGTTTCTCTAAAAACTAAGCGAGGTACAGTAGGTCAAAATTATTGTTGACCAGGTGGTGAAAGAAAAATGTATGGTCCAAAACTGGTCCCTGGCACTTCCTTTGGCAAGGTCAATGTGTGTTCTTGAGATGACCCTTTATGGAGTTAAGAAATAAGAGCGTGCTTAAAAAGGGGGAGGGGGGGTTGAATCGGATTGGACTGACCTCCAAAGTGCGCTAAGAAGATCGCGACGAAGCCTTCAGGTTTTGTGACCAATACATCTGCTGCTGTTCACGCTCGACATATTATTGAATACCACTGTTAAGCAGGTACATACATAAAGGTAAATTCAAAGGCACAGATGAATATTTTGATTTGTCTAGCTTTCGCCGGTGCTTTTGTTAGATCAACAATATTGTTGAGCTACCAGTTAAAGGGCTAATCACGCAGTGACCATCTTGTCGGCAAAACATTGCATCCATGCGAATGGTGGAATACTTTGCACCAGAAGGTCTTTTTTTTTTTCAGTGTAGCGCCCACAATACAGGGACTCAGGGATTAGGAACAAGACACATAAACACAGCGCTAACTTCCAAAAACAATTTGATTTCCGGGAACGAACGACACTTTTTATTATCCGTGCTCTACGTCACAGGCACGTGTCTGCTGACAGTGCGAACAAAATTAACGCTGTAGTTATACATAGCAAACAAACGAAGTAGCCATTATTAGCACTGACGCATACGTAGAAATTCATTTGTTTCTTTGGCAGTGAGAAATCCGATTTGCCCACGCATGCTTCACGAGATTCCTCAATGTGAGCGTTTTCAGCTATTACACGGATCAATTCACATATGTTATTTCTAATGGCGAGTGTATCTCGAAGGCTAGAAACGCAACCACACTTGTGACAATGAAGGGCGAGAAAGCCATCCGGCAAGGATTTGTTCGCATAACTAGCGAGCTCTCTTAAGCCACTCATTCACGCATCTGCCGGTTCGTCCGATTATACTCTTCCTAAAGGATAACGGTATTCGATATATGTCATACGTGCTACAATCAACATACTTATTTCGGCGACGTTCTTTCAACAAAAAAGGTGTCCTTATTTCCCGGAAATAAACTCGTTGTTTGAGGTTAGCATGTATGTGTGTCCTGTTCCTTCTCAGCGTCCGTGTATTGCTTGCGCTGCACTGAATAAACCTTCAAGGCGACATGCCAAGGGCACTAATTTCAACACTGATGATTTGTACCACAGGCCACTCACCCTTATTATTGCGATAGCAATTATATGGACACTCCACACCAGATTTCTGCCGTCGGCGTCGCCGTCGCTGTGAGGTTCCGTATGACGTCAACGGCGATGAAATCGTCGCCGCGCTCCGGACGCTGTATGTGCGAGTGAAAGGGCGCGAGGGACGCGCGCTTTCACGGGGAGCGAACGTACGTCGGAGAGCAAACGCGCGTTCTGCGCCGGGCTCCCTGAAGGCCAGCAGAATTAAGCGTCTCTTTCCTCCTTTCCATATATAGAGAGCAAACGCAACTTTCTCCATCGAGCGAATGGCTGTGGGGGGACGGGAGGGAGGGAGGGGAGGCGATGTTTAGCTGCGGCACCAAATACGTATTTATATAAAAACTCCGCGTGCGTTCGGTGCGAACGCGGGCAAAACGCCGACGGCGTCGACAACAGTTCTGCGCGTTACTAGTGCTGCTGCATGTCCAAGTTTATACAGCTCATAAAACTACTGTCCTTACTCCGTATAGCTCTAATAATTTGCTATCGCAATTGGTGCTTCGCCTTTCGGGTGAAACTGCGACAACTTTTCTTGGAGCATCCAGTCCCCTTTCCGGCAAAGAAAACGTCACGGGTATTGCCAACAATGTTACACAACCTAGGGGGGCTATTCTGTAATTGGCCACCTAGTGGACATGTCCATTTCGTCTGATGCTGAAGTTCTGATTGGCTGGGCTCGGGTACGCGTCAGAAGGAGACAGGTGCCTTCAGCTAGTCAGCATTTGAGCAGCAGACGAAATGGCCATGTCCACTAGGTGGATGCTTATAGAATAGCGCGCCTATAGTATTAAGAAATAATGCTCAGGATTCCTCTTTTGCAGGGCCATTTTTAAACTCGCCACAAAAAGGAAAAAGAAAGAAAAAAAGAAAGCACTGTCCGACCGCACATTCAGAGCATTTTTCTGGCTTCTATAACAAAATGTGACATTGGGCATAACGCTCCTGTTCACCATTAAACAATGACTTTTGGTATTTCTCAACTTGGCGCATGTTAGGCCTAATGCTCTGTTACCTAGGTGAGGGGTCACCGCGCACGGGACCACATGGACAATCAGCTGCAAGTGTTTGTGGACCACAGAATCTGAGGAAAGGCTGAACATCTCTGCAACATTGGAACCCTGCTTGTGAGAAGCCTATATACCGAGTATTTCAGTGAACACTTTCAATTTTTTTTAAACACTGCCTGTGGCAGATAGCAGAATTGTAGTTCATATGAGCTGGTCTACTCGAAAAAGCGAACATTACTAGCACAAAAAATAAATGAATAATCGACTAAATAAAAAAAATCACAAATTAAGTTTTAAAATGACATTATGGACCGTATTGCAATTTACAAAATATATCCGTAGAGTTCGCAAGGCGGATCCACTTTGAACGAGTTCTCAGGATGACACCAGTTTCGAGATATTACGAGTAATTCCCGAACTTTGCGGAGAAATGCACTGCCTTTCGAGTTACTTTCTTAACAAAGCGTCGTTTTGTGCATTGCAGCACAAAAGTAACTGAAACGCCAATGAATTTCTCCCCAAATTTCGGAAATTACTATCTCTAGCCGTGTATATACACGTCTAGAATTTGTAAATTGCAATATGGGCTATAAGGTAATTAGTTAAACTTAATTAGAGTATGCATTTCAATTTTTGTGTGCAAGCAATGACCGCATCTTCGAGTAGACCAGCGCATGAACTAGAATAGTGCTATCTGCCACAGGCAACATTTAAAAATTTTTGGAAGTGTTCGCTGAAACACCCTGTATATTCGAACGCAGCGTTGTGTCGTAAACTTACTGCCTGCGATCAGAAACTTCTCCGAAATTCAATGTTTTCTCAGATCCGGCGGCCCGCAGTCTCTTGCTGTTGGCTATAACTGCATGACTTCTTTTTCATAATCGGTATGGTATATACGCACTGCACGTTGTTTGTAGGACTAGATGTCCCAATATAGATTGCTCTCGAGGCGAATTGAACAAACCATTTGGAAGACGACGCTGTCCTAGTCTTTTGCTATCACCTGAATTTAGTTCTCGCATTCTTGTGCGCAGTTCGTTTTATACAGTCCGTGAGAGGCGATGGAATTATCTTAAGCTGCAGGCAATTTTTTAAAAGGGAGGTCAGCAGCGTTTTTCGTGCCGCCTAAATGTGGTCCGAGGATCGCGTGCTGGAAATTCCTGCTGCATGCTGTTGAGCAGTCCGTGCAGACTTGCAGCAATTTCCTGTTCATTCGCAGACAGCCGCATTCATTCGAAGTGCCACCATTGCGTCCATCGGCGAGACCACTGTGCCGGCCACTGGACAGAAGGCCTGGCATAAGGCTGCGGGACTCTTCAAGGCCTGCACGGCGGTGGCCTCTTCGAAGCGTAGTGAGGTCAGTACGCGAGAAAACTAACACGTTGTGCGATCTAAGCGCCGCATTTGCTTAAACGGACACTAAAGAAAAATGTTAGGTCCTGCTATAGAGTGGAAGATTATAGGCTTTTGGTAATATTTGCCGCATTCGCCATTCGCAACAAAAACAGAGCCTTCGTTAGCTATAAAATGACAAAAATCGAGAATCGGAGCGGCGCCATTTGTTGTGGAATATGGCATACATCACAGTTGTGGCGTCAATAGTTCTGATTCACAGAGAACTGCATAGTAGGTTGTCAGGCGAGGTTACGTCAACTCCTACGTCGTGGCGCGGGCGGTTCAAACTGAGAAGCAGCAACGGGACCTTCTGAAGAAATTTTTCTGCGCAAAAATATTGGTACATGTAAATATGATGATAGACTTCTAGATAAATGGCTCGGCTTAATGTTGTGCTTTTAAGGTCCTCTTTCAAAGAGCCCCGGAGGCACTCTGTGCTCGCGAGTGGTTTTTCTCTCGCCTCTGCTATCCTCCGCGTGGGCGTTCCCTCCTCCTCGTATGTATGTCTCTATGTGTTTCGTTCGTATACACTGCGTCAGTACTGAATGTCACGTTTGTTTTTGTTTTCTTGTTTGAAAGCACCATCACTTTCCTGTTACCATGGATATTGTCCTGGACATCGGTGAATTCCGCCAGATTTTTGTCACATTCTGTTAAGGCGGCATTTTGAGCCTATCAAAGAGGCCGAACTAGTCATTTGCGCAGATCGAAGCAGAGAAGATAGCAAATTTGACTTGTGGAATGTTCGGGAAGAGCATCCCAGGACACTCCACCTTTTCGCTACATGAGGTTACAACTGCACACGTGGTGCAAAACACGCTGTACACGGTGTGAAATCAATTTATTGCACACGAGAGGCAGGACACACGACAACGACCCATAGTGGGCATGCGACTGCAGTGCAAGGGCGTGCTAGCAGATCATAGAAGGAACGATCGAAAGCTTTTACCTTGGTGATGTCACGTGAATGACCCCATTGGCGTCTCAGAGTTCGCAGAAGATAGAGGAAAATCCGGGGCAAAAGAACACGATCGTTTTTCTTAAATTGATGGCTTCCCACATACCTCGTAGCACTGCCATTATCTCGAAAATGTCATCGTAGCGGTACGTATTATCTACACGATGCACATATTTAATTTAAACGTTTGCAAAAATGTTCCACATGGTTGAGGGGACCTCTAATTATGGCATAAATCATTGAACCTACTGCATTATAACTGACAAGGGTGGCAGTTTGGTCTAGTTGGTATTAGATAGTCTAATAATTTAAAAGCGCTAAGGAAGACGGGACGACAGGAAACAGACAAGCGCTTACTTCCAAATGAGTCTAATGCGGAAAACTGATGGTTTTCATACATGTTGCTAGAAATCAGTGTTACAAGAGAGAAGAAAACCGCCACGTGTACAAGAAATAGCTTCGCCAAACGTGCGGCGTTAGCAGTTAACGACTAATAAAATCTTCGCGAACGCCTATCATTATAAGTTTTTATACATCTGCTTGTAAGCTTTCCTGCTGTGAATTTGCGCCAGTTGGTGCCTTTCGGTCGAAGTGGGTAAGTGAAGGACGGGGTACGGCTGACGGGAGAGTGCTTGTGCGAGATCTTCCTTTCCACCGTGACGCTTGGAGCTGATACGGGTGAGCATGCGTATGATTCGATGGACTGCGCCGAAGAGGTGTAGCATTATTGGCGCCACCGTCAGTGTGGAGGTGAAGACCCAGGATGCGTGGTTGTTCGACTTCGGGATGGTCTCGTAAGTAGAGGCGAGTCTGTGGTTCAGGATCTTGGCACGTGTCTTGTCTGATGACTAGTATTTCCGACTTTTCAGGAGAGGCAGTGAGGCAACGAAAGAAACCAAAATTGCTACAGAAATTCGGATAATTGTCTACTAACGAGTACGGATTATTTGGCTCAGCTGGTACTTCGCTTTTGTTGACTTATTTAGCTAGCTTATATTGTCTACCCATCGCTACCAATCATCTACTATTACTCTACTATAACGATTAAATGTGTTAACTTGACCAATTGAGCATTCATTTTGCGAATATAAGGCGCCACGGGACAGGCAGATCTTACTGGGGTGTTCGCCAAAGAATGCTTACGCATTAAAAATGCTCAATCAGGTGGTGTATAACGTCATAATCTATATTTTAGGTAACTATGACCTGACACACCACTCTCCTGTGGGAATTTCAAGAACGCACGAGGCATTTCAATAAACTGTGCGTCATGCAACCTCTCATGCAATACCGTTTTGGTCTGTTTCGGTGTATAGTATATAGCCCGTCGTGCGAGGTCAGTCCTTTTTTTTTCGTGCTTCAATATCGCAGATTATTTCTTCAATTGGCACTGACCGTTTGCAGGTGGGTGACTTGACTGCGTGGCTAGCGTCCCTGGGCCTGGACCTGAACAACTTGAACACTTCGGTCGACCCCGTGGACATGGTGGTGCGCTGCTCACTCGATTTTGGCGTCGAGGTCATCTTTGCCGTCAGGCCCTTTGAGCGCCTATTCATCAAAGGGAAACGGCTTATCGAGGTATGTATATGGTCTGTCTTTTTTGTCCGTTCTAAGCACGAAATTCTTTTAGCTCCCGTTGTCGGTGATCTTCAAGTGACCTTGAGCCAGAAGCCACAGCCGTTATCCGGGCGCTCAAACGAGAACATTAGGGAATCGTTGCGAGAACAAAACGAGATCGTCCGGGCAACCTGTCAAAAGTTAAGAAAATGCGGTCTCTGGCCTCCAACCCTTTGTACAGGACCCCATTACATACGCTAGTTACTGCCCAAACAGGTTCCGAAAAATATTGCTTCCGAGTTCTTCCTTATGTTTGTTGACAATATCACTCAAGCTGTAACTTCTATTACGCTGAAGTTTAGTTGTCATTTCCAATAGCGACGTTCAAAAGGCAGATGCCGGGCACCATACACTTCATTGTCATCGTTTGGCGCTGATACAGGGTTGCCTTTCTTCTAGCTGGGCAGTGTGCTCTGTCTCCCTGGCGTCTTTCGCTGCCTGTCGTGCCGCCTTCAGCCGGCTGTCTTCTTCTAGCTGGGCAGCGTCTATATGGACCAGTGCACAGCATGTCGTGATGTGGTGTGGGGCGGTGTGCCATTGCGAACATGCACTACACCAATTTTAAGACTGTGGCTAGTATAATCTCCAACCAATCTTCTTTGCCCGTAGCCATTTCATGCTTACATCTGCTCTCGATTACGAGACAGCCTGCAATCTTCTTGTTTTTTTTTTTTGCTAGCCTTACTGCAGCCTTTGGTTTTACCTTTAATCTTGAAGAGAATATTAAAAATTATTACCCTAGCCTACAGCTTTATAGGTTACACTGGGAGCACTCGATAGCTTGATCCGCAACGCACCCCTCGGTTGGGCTTTTTAAGAACTGGAAGTTCCTCTCTGCAGCAACTTGTGTACAGAAGTACTACGGATATTGCAGCATACTTGCGTATAAGGAGGGCCGTGCATGCTTTCAGATGTTGGGCGCTAAAGCCGCTTCCCTATCAAAGCCACCCGAACCCGTTAGCTTATTTGTCCAGTTGTGGTAGCGTTATCCGTCACAAGTGTCACCGATAATATTGCTGGGCAATATACACTGTTACTGAACTATCAAATTTCTGTGCAGTATACTCGAAGCACGCAAACAAAAGTGTTTCGTCAATTTAAATAGTTTAGGCTACTCCGAATGCTTAGACCTTTAAAGGGGCCCTCTAACACGCCATAGAAAGCTTGTTGAGCGGCACCGATGGCACAGCCTCAATCCGGCGATTTTGTGTGCTTCGCAAAAATGACGTGACGTCAAGGAGCGACGCTATGATTATTGGTTAGAAATGTAATGTGTGATTTACGCTCGCACGATACTGCGAGTTGGTATGCGTAACATTATATGGCCGCCGGCGTGGCGCGGCGCGAAATACGTTCGGCAATGTAAATATGTGCATTTGTCTTCCCCTACGCCTCCCGCATATATAAATAAATAACGCGCACTACATCAGCATAACCTCCCTCCCCCCCCCCCCCCCCCCCCCACACACACACGCACATCATTACCACGCATAACACGATCCCTCACCACGCGAGCTACTTATAATGTTACGCATATGTTCTTCAGGTCCCGTTCAGGGAGGTACCGCTAATTTATTTTTTCTTTTGCGTGTTGAAAACATTTACCTTGGCACGCTTTTCGTCACGCATCCTTCCGAGCATAAAATTTGGGTCGAGGGCGGTCTACACTATCTGAAACTAGGCTTCTTGCGCGGTAAAAAATTTTGTTGCTTCTGGTCTTTAAGCCGGTCGACGTCTTAGCTCTCTGGTGAATCTGTTTTCGCCGACCCTTACCTTGACCCGAATTCCTAAAGATTGAAAAGAAAAAGAATGTTCAGAGCACTTTCTTTTTCCGTTTTTGTTTTTCGATTTAACCGAAGACACTGAACACTCCGTACAGCATTGACCACCGTGCTGTTCGAAGTGCGAGGCAATTGTGTTCACTGGTTGTGCAGTTCACGTTCAGCCAAGCACAAGACCTGTGGCTCCGACGCCGTGAGTCGCTGCTGACAAAGTCGGTCCAAGATGCCGTCGACTTGTACACAACCACGTTGGCTCCGTACGGCGTTAATGCGGGGAACACGACGATGGTGCACCAGATACTGGACTTGGAGAACGAGCGTAAGCTTCGCCATTGATTTGCAAGGACATCTGTACGCACACTCATTTGCGCACTGTCGGAAAGCTTTCTGATATATGTGTGCGTCATTGTTCGATTTTTTTAATTGAAATTACGAACTTGTTCTTTTTTGACCTTAAGGGCCCTAAGGCATTACGTAAAGTAAGGTATTGACATGTTTTCAAACGCTCGGACAATAAAGAAATGTCGCAGTTTCGCCCAAAAAGCGAAGCATCAATTGCGATAGCAAATTAGTAGAGAGCTATTCGGAGTAGGTATAGTAGTTTTATCGGCTGCATAAACTTGGACACATTCGCTTACGAACTGAATTAACAAGCGTGGTGTCAGCGCGCACAAGCAAACAAGAATATATCACATAGAATGACCGCAGACAACGACTGTCAAAACGCTGGCAGCAGGTGCAGCCGCCGCAGCGGGCGAAGGTTCGTGCGGTCTATCGCTTTAACGGAAACTAAACTGAGCGGCGAATGCGCAGCGCATATAAAGGTCAGAACCGTGTGGAGATAAGAGACGATGCGGGTTACCGCCACAGCCGGGCAAACTACCAACGCAGTTGTTGGAAGAGTAGAAGCTGCCCCCCCCCCCCCCCCGCTCCCTCCCGGCGCTGCCTTCCCGCTTTTTTGCTTTCACGTGGGAGATTGAGTGGCCAGTTCCCCTGGCGCCCGGTTGCAAGATACGCATTTCGTACCGCTGCACAGCGTCGCCCCTCATCCCATACCCCCAAGGCCTTGCGCGCGACGGTCGCGTTTGCTTTCCGCCGTGCGTGAGTCTCCCGCGCTTTCGCTCGCGCATACGGCGCACGGCGACGATTTTCTTGCCCTTGGACTTTATACGGAACTTCACGGTGACGGAGACGACGACGGCAGAAATTTGGTTGAGGTGTCCATTTAATTGCTATCGCAATAAAAAGCGGGCAAGGTTGCACCCGGTCGTGCAAAACTTAAGCACAACGAAAGTGTCAATCCTCAAGTATTACTGGCTGCTACTGCTAGGTAATAACTTGGTTGCTGCTAGGTCTTAACTTGGTTTAACTAAACTACGCATGTAGGGAAGGTATTCTCGAGCGAAGGTACCTTCCCTTTCGCGACATTTCGAGTCACTATCGCTGGACGCGTCGGCGCCTACGAGCGCCAGCGTTCCTGGCATGCCACAAAACGCAGGCAGTCCGGCAGGAGCCGTGTCTGTGTCGGGCGAAGCGAGCGCGCACCTGCGCCAGCTCGGCAACGCGAGTTGACGTCATCGCTACTGCTTCGGCGCATGCGCGGCTAGGCAACGCGGGCGGCGTCGTCAGCAGCTCTGCGCGTTGCCTCGTTGGTGCTGCCAAAATTTCTTTCTCTCTCTATTTCGCTGTCATTTTCTTTTTCCCTCTCCCGAGCATTGCGCATAGAGAAAGAAAAAAAGAACTTTTTTTTTCTTTCTCTATGCATTGCGCGCGTCACGCGCATGCTCTCCTTCCCGCTCCTTAACGTCCCATGTCAAGGCAACATGTGCACTGCACGGACAGGAGGCGAGGCACACGCCGCTCAGCGAGGTGGTTGGTAGGCAACGCAGTGACGTCATAGCTCGGCGAGGTCTTGCGACAGCGGGCGCCACTTTTTACGGTTAGCTAGGACAGCAGGAAACGGTAAATGCAGTTTGTGAATAAATAAGTGTGCATTACTAGTAAAAAAGTTTTGTTGCATTGTGACAATAATGCAGCCGGGGTAACCTACACAATTAAACCGTTATTTGATCGATTAACAACTTTAATGTTATTTTATTTTTTGGATGAATAAAACAGGACTGTGATGATTATGATAGTCCGGCTGCGAGGAAAACGGAACTTGCTATGCCAGCGACTGCTAGAAGTGCTCGATCTAAGCCGAGTGACGACGCGGGTGGCATTTCCAGTTGGTAATTTTTCGGAACGTTTGCGTATGTGGTAAGGAATAACCTAGCATTTTAATCCGAAGCACTATTTCTGGTTTTTGTTTTTGCTATTCGGGTTTTATTTCTTCCGGCGTCCAGGCCAAATAAACGATGGTTCAGGCAGCCTCCGCGCCTGACCCGCGAGGTTTATTGGAAGCGTGACGTCAAGCGTTCTCTCTCTCACTCTGCGAGCGTGGTCTTGGCCCTGCGAGAGTGATCGGCACTGATTCGGCGCCATATCCCTCGGCAGGCAGTTGTTTTTTTTTTTCTTGGCTTGTAGGCTATAACTCGAAAGCTGATAAGATAAAGAAGATAAATTGTTTTCGGATGGCTACTTCCCAGGCAATCAAGGAACCGAATCATCATGCTAACGAAGAGGGTTGATAAGGCTGCTAGACAACAGGTGACAGCGGGTGGGGACGATGACAGAAGGCGTAGACGGTGGTCCCCAGCCCCGAAATTATGATTTCATATTGTGTAACTGAGGTATCGTAAATTTAAAAAAATACGCATGTATGTGGAGCATTCGGACTCGTAGCATCATGCTGGTATAATTTCAATTCTAAGACAACAATACCAAATACTTGTATACACAAAAATAAATATAATTTCTTATTAATTCAGCAAGCAGGATACATTTTGTATTCTAATTACATTTCAGCATACTAATACGACTCTTGAGCAGATATTACGGTTCATTTAATAATGCTTAAGCGTAACAAGCAACGGTCGATCAAGGAATGCTCCAGCTGATTAAACGTTATGACAAGCGTGCGTGTCTTCGTCAAGGCCCTGACAAAGATGAATCCCCTTGTCTAAATGTTGTTATAGCTGAGGCATTCCTGGTTCGAGCGCTGCTCAACACTAGCAGCCTCTGTCTTCTTGTGAACCTCTGAGGGACCGTCTATGATCCGGACTGATAGATCATCAGTGATAGAACAGAGATCTGTTGCAACGTCGGCGATATCAACAGCGGACTTTCTATTCTTCCTTTAATCTCCCCTTTTCCCTTCCCCCAGTGTAGGGTAGCCAACCGGGCTCAGTCCTGGTTAACCTCCCTGCCTTTCATTAAATCATTTTCTCTCTCTCTCTGTCTTGTTTGGATCAAGCATAACAAGAAACACTTTACTTTCTTTTACCTGAACAGGAAGATTGTTATACAAAGGCCGACCAACGAGATATAGCCGCCTTTTCTCATACACTTATACATAGCGGCTGAAAAATGTCGCCATCTTTGTAGCCTCACGTTAGAAACTGTGAAAACGTAAAAAGGGAATGGCGAAGGGGATGATTCTTAGTTATGTAGTCTTACGCCATCGCTGTTGTTTCGTAGGTTATTAGACAGTTTGATTTGATATTCGTTAGAGAGGCTTACTAGGAAGGAAGGACAGGGGTGTCGCTTGCGAGCGCTTATAGACCGACTGGAGAGAACCTTCGTGCGGAGAGTGCAACTCGCCTCCTCGTATCACAACGTTGAGACATTTATTTGCTTCTGTCTTGACTACTTGACTACTACACTGCCATGAAAGGCCACTTATAACTCTTGGTTCATCACAAAAAAAAATTTCGACGAGGCCTTTTAAAGGGGCCTTTCGAACGGTCGATATTCAAAGTGGAAGAGTATGCATAGTCATGCGGCCAGTAGCTTAGTCAAGGAGCTTGCTAGAAAAAGTGAACGATTAAGGCCACAGACAAAGTCGAAATTATTTGACCTTCAGGAACTCGCACGGATTCCTTGTTTTCAGAGCAGGGGACACGTATGTGGCCGCTGCGTTGTGATCAAGGAACCCGCGTGCGTTCTGAAACGTCAAATACTCAATAAGACTTCGTGAGGGACCTTAATTTGACCTTCACGAAGTGACCTTCGTAAGTGACCTTAATAACCGTGAGTGACCATGTCTGATATTACGAATTAGCCGCGTATCTATTAAGAAAACAAAAAAAATATTCTAGAGGCATCGAAGTCGAATTCGAGCTATACTGTCAGCACTGGAACATAACTATGAAGTGCGCGCCCCTACCGAAGTTTCATATACTCAAAGAACGCTTTTTTGTTTCCCGCAGTCATCAAATATCTCACTGAACACATGCGACCGAAGAGCTTGCCCACTATTGGAACGATTGAAGAACTGGGACTGACAACAACGCCATTCGTTACGTCAGGTGGGTGTATACGCTGTCATTTCATTTTAACGCGAGTGTGCACTTCATTATGATTAAGAAAGAAACTGCTCGTCATGAAAAATTCTTCGTACGCTTGGTCCAGATGGATTCCGATGTAATATTCATGTGTAACAGTCGGCCGCAAAAGTTTTACGGAACGCAAGTTCTAGAACTGCAAATTTACTCCTTGTTAACGGCCATCGGCAACAAAATCTTCGACCACGTAACAATCCTAGTTTCAGATAACGTAGATACAAAGCAGCCTCCGTACAAAATTCCTAAGTTGGAAATACTATAGTGGAGTCGACACGATTACCTCGTTAGGATAGACATCTTGCATACCGAACTGAAAAAAATTCAGTGGCCACTTAGAGGTAAACGAGAGAGAGATGCGCTAGCATTACGTGGCACCTCTTTGAGGCCCCGGATCCATGATGTAAACTGGATTCACCGCATTACGAAGTGTTGTTCAGGAGCTCACTCGATACACAACCTGCCTTTCGAGGAGAGAAGAGGAACTGCCGGTGGTCCGGAGCCGACCACCGTCACTTGCATTAATATAGACATATATATATATATATATATATATATATCGAAATGCCACGTAGCTGGACAGAACCACGATAATGTTGTTTGCCGTTGCTTGGAGATACTCAGATTATTTCTTGCATTCCGCCTAATTACGTAATTTATCTTAATGAATAAACTTATCCAATATTATACTTACTTTAAAAGTGTCAACGAGAAAATCGTACAGTAACATGAAACAATCCCGATACAGCTCGCTGTTGCTCAATACGTGCTACATAAATGTGTTTTTCCGAGCGTGAAAGAAGCCCGCAAATACACGCAAAATTGCCGCGCGACTGGCTGTTCGAGGTACTTTGCGCGGTTATTGGCTTCGTTATATGATTAATAAAGATCGGGCCCCTTGCTTCCATTTCTGCTCGTATATATATATATATATATATATATATATATATATATATATATGTGTGTGTGTGTGTGTGTGTGTGTGTGTGTGTGTGTGTGTGTGTGTGTGTGTGTGTGTGTGTGTGTGTGTGTGTGTGTGTGTGTGTGTGTGTGTGTGTGTGTGTGTGTGTTATTTGACTGACTTATTTGACTGGCTTCACCCACTTCACACACATACACTTTCCACTTTGATGCTCTTAATGCTAATGCATGAGCAAGTTATGCCGGTCCAACGAACATGTCGAAATCTCTGTGAAGCCAAGCTTTCGTAAAGAGTTTAATAAAACGCTAAAAAGCTAAATGTGATGCGTACAATAGTCTTTACTGTCATGTATGTAACGTGTAATCTCGTGC
The DNA here is from genome assembly GCF_013339745.2 of Dermacentor silvarum. Lineage (NCBI taxonomy): Eukaryota > Metazoa > Arthropoda > Arachnida > Ixodida > Ixodidae > Dermacentor > Dermacentor silvarum. The sequence goes on from NC_051163.1 coordinate 76,105,627, forward strand.
AGTGTTGATGTTCATGTGCGATGAGGGTCATAACTAATTTTATGCAGAAATTGAAAAAAATAGCAGTTTTGCCCGAAAGGCGAAGCATCAATTGCGATAGCAAATTAGTAGAGATCTATACGGAGTAAGGATGGTAGTTTTATCGGCTGTTAAGCTTGGACACATTCGCTTACTAACTGAATTACCAAGCATGGTGTCAGCGCGCACAAGCAAACATGAATAGATCACACTCAATGACCGCATGTAACCGCTGCCAAAACGCTTGCGTGAGCAAGCGTGGTTGCAGCAGCGAGCTAAGGTTCGTGCGGTCTATCGCTTCAACGGAAACTGAGCGGCAAAAGCACAGCGCATGCAAATATAGGAGCCGGTTGCAGATCGCTTTCGAAATACAGTGCGCGCGACCGTCCGTAGCTGCGCAAAATACAACTACGCAGTTGCTGGAAGAGTCGAAGCCGCAACCCCTCCCTCCTGCGCTGCCTTCCCGCTTTCCTCGCTTTCCTCCTTTCGCGTGCGAGATTGAGTCGTCAGTTCCCCTTGCGCCCGGTCGCAAGATACGCAGTTGGTGCCGCAGCACAACTTCGCCCCCCTCCTTCTCTCCCGTCCCCCCACGGCCTTTCGCGCAACAAAAGACGTCGTGTTTGCTCGCCGCCGTGCGTTCGCTCTCCGTGAAAGCGTGCATCCCTCGCGTGCTTTCACGCGCACATACAGCATACGGCGCGCGGTAACGATTTTATCGCCCTTGGACTTTATACGGAACTTCACGGCGATGGCGCAACGACGGCAAAAATCCGCTTGGAGTGTCCATATAATTGCTATCGCAATAAAAAGGAATACGCAGGCCCAACGCACACGTTGTGAGAAATCTATGGGAAGCCAAACGATCGTAAAACAGTTACCTTGTTCCTATAAAACTGAATGCAATGCGCACAATTGTCTTCATTGTCATCTATGCAACGTGTAATTCCATGCACTATTTATGTTTATGCACCTTACAGGTAACAACTGTAACTTGATGCAACGTTTGCGTTTATACGCTACATCGTTCACAATCTAAGCCGAGATACAGACAGCAGCTCGTAGGAAAGCTCTGTGTGAGATGTCGACGCTGTGGTGTCGCGAAGACGAAGGTGATAGGTTTGTCGAGGAACGAATGGTGAGGCCGGATGTACGCAGGGATAAGCACAAAGTGAAAGACAAGGGTAAAGGCTCACTCTTATGTTTCCTGTTATATTTCTGCGTCCATGGCCTAATAGAAGCTGGTGCGATGCACGTACATGCATGCTCTCGCATGCACGTGCTGAGCGAAGTAAGGCACGCGCCTATTCGGCAAGGCAGCAGATGCCACGGTCATGAAAGTCTGGCAGGGTTCGCTAAGAAAGCTATGCTTTAGAAAGACATCATTGCCATTCGTCAAAAGGGATGCATGACCAAGAACGCGCGGCTCCTCGGCGAGGCCTACAAGATTAGGCGGCACGCGTGGCTATACCCACGGCAAGCTGAAAGAAATCTCTGAGGCGACGTGCTTGGTTTGACGTCGTATCCGCCAACCGCCGGGTGCACGCATTGTCGGCTTAGGTTCTATTTAAATGTTGTTAATACGAAAAAGTAGGTAATTACCAATCCTGTAGCTTTGCCATGCAAGGTTGTTTCAGTAGCGTGTACTACTTATGTATAACCAATTTAGCCGAAATCAAGGTGGGCGCCACGGATGGAAATACAGCGCGAAATAAAAGCTGGATGAACCAAGGCAAAGTACCTTGGTTCATCCGGGCTGGCCGGCATTTCTATAGGTTCACCTAATAAACGCGGCTTTGTCATTCTTCGTCTTTTAACAAAGCGCCAGGAGAGGTCGCTGCTGGCGCTGATACTGCCTTTCACGCATGCAGGAAGCAAATAAACTGGGAGGGTGTCATGTCACAGAGCCAGTATTGGCATGCGACCATTCCCTCTTTCTCTGGCAGTATCGGCCCAGCACGTCGACCCCTGAGACTCGGCGTATTGGCAGGAAATGTTTGTTTCCCCGAAGTTTCTAATCGATGCGCTCTCGTTCGGTTGCAGTGCCGTAGCTCCGCCTGCAGAGCTGAAGCACTAAAAACTACTGCGCGCATTGTCCTAACAATCACGTGCTGCGCAATGTTCTCTCCTAATTGTTTCCTTATTCCATGCTTTCACGTCTGTAGTGATTCGACATTCTGTAAACGCAATCACGTAAATGGACAGAATACACTTATCTGTTATAAGGACTTCTATATGTTACTTATGGGTACCACTTAATTAGGAATATTACTGAACATTATCACCTGATTGCGAATACTATACAGAAAGCCAAAACACCAGCGCCAGCGCTGCTGGCGCCATCGTGTGAGCGATCGCGCAACCAAAACGTGTTAGAAACGTTTTCGTAAAACACGCGGAGGTTGTGTGGTATCAAGTGGTCTCGCCTAAACGAAATAGAAATAAACACTGCATGTAATAATTGGGCTGCTGTCAACGCTCTGCAGAAGCAGCAGCAGCAAAATCGAATATGGTCCATCAGCGCATTAAAAGCCCTGCGCGCGTGTTTTGGCTAAGCTCACTGCTACAAGTTGGCTTCACAAGCACGGCGGCTGGTATCCACTTCTCAGGTATATTCCGTGAAGCGGGAGTCATACGACAGTGCGGATTGCCGATTAAGCCAGATGACGAGAATGGTGTATAGCTCAGTGCCGTCGAATCACGCCACATGCCAACACAGACGCACACACAAGCAATTCAGTGGCCATTTAATTAGCGGCAAATGCGAGAGAGAGAGTAGCGAGTCATTATGTCACACCTCTTTGAAGTCTCGGCTCCATCGAAGTGCAACACACACACGCACCCGCTCACATTTCCACTTCGACACACCTAATGCTAACGCTATAAAAAAGGGGTCCCGTTATCGTTAGCTAAAAATTGGCCATTGTAGACGCCTTTCTTACTGTTTTAGTTTTTATTAGTTATTACAGTTAGCACAAGTTAAGTCGTAGGCTCGGTTTGAGCGGTGAATTAAATTTTATGCGTAAGTGTCAAATCACCCATTGAGCGAAACGCAGCTCCACTAACGTGAAACCTGGGGAGGTGCGAAGCATGCAGGGATGCACAGCTAATGGGCTCATACTGCCTTAAGCAATGGCTCATATATAACCCCGTAAACACGGCCTCCCCATTACGACGACAGAAGAGAAGTGAAATTCTACGCTGGAATAACGACCAGCCAGTTGTGGAAGACTACGACGACGACGATAAACGCGGAAGCGCTCGGCCCGCGTGCCGCTTGCTTACCGTGACGGCGACGACAGGAGACGCCGACGACAGGAGACGCCGACAGGCCGAGCGCATAAGATGCTTCGCTCCTAAAAACACGTCGCAGACCAGCTGCTAGCGGTGAGATTCGCTGCCGCTCGTTTGGCTGCGACTGAATGGGTGAACCGGTCGTGTGAATCCAGCTTAAGTGGCAATACGCGTATGGACAAGTAAAGCCCGTTAATATTGCCATGTTGATCGTTTCACTTATTACCTCTTTCGCTGTATTGTTAGTAGTATGTTATCGCTCGGCGCAAGGCGTACATTATGTAGCCGAAGTTTCTAGACCAATATGTAGAAATGTTTAAAGACATGTTGAATCAAATTGCAGCCGTGGCGCGAATGGTGTTGGGCTATCTCGAGCGAACACAAACACCGAATTCTACTCTGGAAAGTATGGCGATACACGCATATAAAGCAGGTGGATTTGACTTGTGGGATCAGACTACGACAAGCTCTGGTGTATACTCGCCGCTATACCATTGTGACTTAAATGTTGCTTTCGTTTTTTGCGGCGCAAGTTCGCCCAGTAATAAAATTATAGTGACGTTTCACTTTGTGAACGTGGGTAACGGTAAGCATATGAGTGCTGTTCCCGAGTGTTTAAGCTATGCCGTCTTGCCTGACACCCGCATTGTCGCAAGCCGCCTAGCACGTTCGTCAGGAGACTCCTGGGAACGCCTAGCCCGCGCCTTTTGCCGGTCTTGCTCAGCTCGTTCCCGGTGCTTGCTGACGACTTCGGCGTCGGTCGACTCGCGCTCGGCCTGCCGCCGCTTGCGTTGCTGCTCCGTCCTTTTCGCTCGGCGCTCGGCCTTTCGATCGCCAGACGAACCCGGTACATCCATAGCGCACACAGAGCCCGTAGCAACTGCCAGAAGGGGTGAACCCAGCGCGCCCCGTCTACCCTTCTCCTCCGCGACGCTTCGCCTCCTCTCTCCCCCCCCCCCCCTGTCGCCGCACGCTCCTCCGTACCTTCCCCGGCGCGCGCACTTCACCTCCAGGTGGACTCCTTCTCCGGCACTTGCTTCCCTCTCCCAGCTCGGCGGCCTCCGACTTCGGCGGTCTCGCCGATTTCACAGACGGGGCATGTACACTTGCCCGTAAAAGTTCGATTCTTTATTCTATTACCTGCTTTTATTTCTGCTTCTTCACCATCGACAATATAAAAAGCAGCCAGTACATTTCGGACCTTACGCACGACGGCGGCCGCGGTTTGCAGCCCAATGGGAGGAGATGTTCTCCAGATACACCAATGGTATCTACGGCGGCCGCGACAAGATCTTGCTCAAGAAAGAGCTGCTCTCGGTTCTTGCGGAGCTGCTTGGCTCTCCCGCCGCGGGTCCTGCTGGGGTGCGCTGTCTCGTCGCCTGGAGCCTGTTTCGACAGCTGCTCGTCCACGCACAACTGCCACGGGATACCACCCCCGAGAAAACGCAGTACGGCTGCTACCACCGGGTCCGCGATGTCATGGGCTTGGCACTAAACAGCCACTATCTTCGATCAGGTAAGCTGTCATTCACACACTTACGAGCAACCATTTTCCCCCGTCTGGCTGATTAATTTAGAAGTACAAAAGGAGGTTGCCTATAGGATAGCGAAATCAGACGCACGGCGTCGGAGGCCCCAGGGTGCCTATGCCGGAGTTAGGCAGTGAGGTAGTAGTCCAGGACGGGAACAGGTGGCCTTGCTGTGGCTTGGAGGGCATAGTGGTGACAGTGAGGGCGCTCAGGGAAGTTGCTGAGTAGGCGGTATGGGCGAGCTAAATAGGGGCGTCCACGTCGCTCTGCTTGCGCGTAGAGTGGTAAACGACACATGATGTCGAATCGCTGAAGGCGCAAAGCCCAACAGTCGATGCGAAACGTCGGGTCCACGAAAGAAGAGGACAGCCAATACTTAGCGTGAAGGTCATCAATGACGTGAAATGGGTGGCTGTTGAGATAAGGGATAAATTATGTTAGATCATAGACTATTATCGAACATCCTTTTTTTCAGGGACCGAGTAATTGACCTCTGCCTAACAAGCATGACTTGCGTTCACCAATAAGTAGCCTATTAGCAAACGGCAGGCGCAGTTTGGCCGAGGACAGCACCGGGGCTCACGCTGCTTTGCGTATGTGTGCATTTCGGCCGAAGAAGCAGGATTGGCGGCGAAGTGAGAACGCGGCGTAACGTAGCGAAGGAGTCGTCACAAGCCGGTGTACTCGCAGAGAGGTTACTCGGGTTGCTGAGAAGCTTTGTCAGGGGCGCGATGGTGGAATCGATGTTTCGTGCGAAGCAACGAAAATAGGAACAAAGCCCCAGGTAGTTTATAAGCGCTTTGATGGAAGTCGACTTGGTAAAGTTGGTAAAAGAAGGAACTTTCTGGATCAGCGAGGACGCCGTCTATGGAGACAACTTGAGCAAGTGGTAATTTGTATGTCATCTAGCGCCAAAATAACACCTCTTGAGGTTCAGCTGAAGGCCAGCACTTGATGCAGCGCGAGATCTGCTCAAGGCAGATTTCAAGGCAAGCTAGGTCTGCTAAAGGCACTAATTTGGGTAAAAGGGAATCTGTATAAATAAGGCCACGATGCATGTCGCCTAAGCTGCAAAGGCAGAGGTTTCACTTAAGGCTATACGAGATATCCACTTCGTTAACATATGGATTTCTTTCGTCTTCCCTCCTGTGATGTGTCTTCGATATTTTATTGCGATAGCAATCATATGGACAGTCCAGGCGAACGTTCAACGTCGTCGTCGCCGTCGCCGTGATGTTTCGTGTTAAGTTCAAAGGAAAAATTACTAGGGGTCCCTTATGCTACAACTAAGACGAGTTGAAGGCGAAAGCCCGACGAGCGCCGAAAACTCGATGACACGACGACCAGTTTTTTTTTTTTTTTGCTGAGTCATCATCACTCTGAAACCACAATTTAGTCATTTTCCCAAGTCATGTTTTTTTGCAAGTCACTTTTCCTATGATTCACCAAACTCTAACCTTGACTCTGCACGTTTTTGCTGAGTCACTCACTTATTGCTGAGTCACTCTAGCCTGACCATGGCTGCGCATGGCTATCCGCGCGGATGAGCACTTACACGACCAATGCGCCGTGTCTTGGAGGCACACCGTGCTTGAAGGTAATAATCTACGGGAGCAAGCGAAGGTGGCTGGTGGCTTCATAGGCGCTGTTTTACCGCGCCAATGGTGGAGGTCGCGTAATCTCAAATTTCGGGGTCGCGGGGATGAGAAAAGAGGCATGAAATGTTCGCTCTCCCGACGCGCTTTATCACGCCGGAGTTGTGACAGCGAGAGCTCACGCTCTTCAAGTTAGATCAGTTCATGTGTGCCTGTGCGCGCGTGGCCTTTAATTAGTAATCGAATATTTACGGCAACTTATACGGCCGATAAAAAATAAGAGCCTTAGTTCAAGTAGTCGTCCCTTGCTAAGTTTGCTAAGGTTATCAATTCTTCGAGTTTCGGGCGAAACGGCGACTTTTTTTTCTGACTGCATACAGGTCTCTGAACACGTGTGCTGCACTATTTGTCTGTTTCGCAGTCGAGGCTTTACTTAAAATTATGTTCATATTTTGCGTTGTTCTTGTTCTCGGCTGATGTTCTAATTTGCATCGGCGTTCACGAACGCCATTTGATGTTCTCTCTTTTCACTAGCAGAAATTCTTGTCTCGTCTTAAATGAAGTGTTGCTTGATATATGTTAGTCATCCTTCAAAGCTATCCCATCTCCTCCTATGTAGTGCTCCTCGGAGACCTTATAGTACAAAACTTCTAGAGGGTACTCTGGCACTACAGTGTTTATGAGAACTCCAAGCGTAATGGTTCAACCATCGTGGGAATGATAGTTAGCACTTGGATTTGCCTGAACTTTGTATTTGTGTCTTTTTGTGACTCTTTGTGACAGAGATGTGACTTTGCATATTGATCATATTCAACAAAACGTTTCATTATAAATACAACTCGCAATCATTTTTGCATGTGAAAAGAGTTTTATTGACTCTTGCGTTCAGAAAGAATAGGATCGCGCCGAAGTTTAGGACAATGAACGCAGAAAAAAGCGTGGTAAATAAAGTCGCAAGAGCGTACGATGCCACAAGCCCGAAGGGCACACAAATTCATAGCTGAAAGATTGCAGCGCCACAGTTCACTCTAGTAATTATAGTTGGAAGTTATATGTCTTGTAGCAAATAAATAAATAATATTTTCCACCACGCAGCGGTGAGCCACCATGCAGTGTACAGAGCCTTGGACATGTTTGCCAGAATCCGCGAGGCCTTTGGTGCAGCAATAAGGAACTCCAGTTGGCTCGTCGGCCATGAGCGGGATGTGGCCCTGCGAAAGCTGGCCAACATGAAAGCCCTCGTCGGTGGCCCCGAGGATAGGTGGGACGAGCACTACGTGGAGGAGTATTACGGTCAGCATTCTCCGATATATACCTGCTGTGTATTTTGTGAAGCAACTTCGCCAACCTGTAACTGCTGAGGATTCATTTCGTTGCAAAATCGCTGCGGGCCTCGTTTCTCAAAGAAAGCCCCGCGCATATGTGGTTACGGGAGACTACGATTACGACCCCAGCTCAGAGCGCTGACAGATGCACTCCGAAGCTATATTCGAACGCATTCAGGTGTTTGTTGTGACGGTATATATCCCAACAAACGCCAACGTTTTACCAATTTTAGGCTGGATGAGTTATATTTTGTGGGCTTAGGATGATAAATTATTTCATAAATATTTTTCCTAACAGAATAAGATCAAGATTGGCAACACTATTAAGATCAATATATACAAAATGTTCGCTAGAAGAATGACCGCCAATCTACTTAACTTTGACGTCTAATGAGACACTTCAGTCGTATAGTTCCGCGTGGCGCCCATATAAAGTAGCCCCAACGTGGTGCTGCGTGATTAAAGAATTCTCGTTATTAACGCAGCAGCTTTAATAACGATGTTTTGATAATAATGATGATTTAGAATGTTTTTGCACATGCAAGAGCATAATTAATGTGCTGTGTGATGACACTGAACCATTGTGACATATATACCAGCTAAATTACAGAGCGAATAAGAACTACCGTGTTCAATTTCTGGAATTCCATGCGGTGAACACACACACACATCCCCATCACACCTGGTGTTCGGTACTAATGATGCAATGATTTTAACTTGGGGACGTATTCTGCGATGATCGCTTTCGGCGATACTATTACCTTCGCATAACACATTGCTCAACCAGTGAATAAGCGCGCACTGACAGTGATATTGCCGAAAGCTATTGTACGAGAATACGTCCCTTGTTCAGAGTTGATCAGCTTAAGATTTTAATGCAATGCAGGAGTTGGGTACCTTCAAATTTTCAGAATAAAATGCTGTAGGTTTGTTTGTATGCACAATAAAAGAAGCTGGCAATGTGATGATAGCTCATTGGAAACACATCCATCAAGAACGAGTTGGCAAAGGAGTTTATTGCATGCAGTTTGACCAGTAGCATACTGTAACAAGATAATCGCGCTTTGTCGCATCCGAATCATATTGCTTGCATCAGAGATGTCAGTCAGGGATAGCGATGCATGAATTATAAGCCGCACGTTTTCCAAACAGCGATGTGTGCCCCCCCCCCCCCCCAGGACTATCAAATACAAATCTTCTAGTCACATTTTATTAGGTATATAAGACACAACGACGGAATTTTTGACAGCTGATGAAAAAAATCACGGTCATAACCATAGGGAGTGAGGGACAGTGGCTTGTGTGCACGAGAGTACATGTATATATTTGTTCGCACTTGGCTCTTTTGGCTTTGAGCAACATTCTCGTTGCTGTAATATAACCTAGCTAATTTGTCATCATAAGTTTGTCAAGTTGCAATGATAGCCTAATTTAGCCTGAAATGGCTACTGCTCCAACTGTTTTAAAAACATTACATATAAGGAGAGCACTTTAAACATTGAATAGTATTACCTATTTACTGCGAAAGTGTCATTCAGGGCTAGCGCGACGCGCGCCTTAAAGTGTTGATTTTCTAAGTAAATACACTGGAAAGTATTTGGCAGAATGAATTAGTCGTGGACTTCAAACATTCAACTTTTCTAAAGAATAGTTCTGCGGCCAGCACCCAACTAAGTAAATACACTGGAAACTATTTGGCAGAATGAATTAGTCGTGGACTTCAAACATTCAACTTTTCTAAAGAATAGTTCTGCGGCCAGCACCCAACACAGTTGAACCACAAGGAACAACCCAAGTGGGCCGCAGTGGGCCTTCTCAACGAAGCTATTCCGAATTGTATCCACGCTCCGTATAGTTGTCATTGCCAATTGGGTTGAATAACTACAGCGTCACGTTTCCCTTTAGAAATAGTAGTATGAACTCAATGCAGAGTAAGTTTAACTAGCTTACATATTAAGCATGCACCTGATAATTTTTTTCTAAGCAGCATCGACTGCAGGCGCCTTGTGGCAATAGTCACTAAATGACGTCATAGACCGTGGCAAAATAGAGAAGGCCACAAAAACGGCAGCAGAGTGCGTACGCATAGAGAGTTTTTCATAATGCGTTGCAGTGACCCTTTATAGCAGCAGGCGACTCGCTAATAAGAACTCTTATTCTCTCAAGAGTCATGGTATTCCAGGAAGTTTTCTTAACATTATTGTAATTTAGAATCACGGAAGGAAGAATTTAAAAGAAATACGACGAAGCTATTGTTCCCTCCTTCTTGTTCTTTATTTTTTTAATTCGAAAGTATTGTATGCCCCATTACACGAAAATCCGGTGTTTTAGTCGGCGGCGTGACCGAATGATGGTACCAAAAATAGCCGACGGCAAAGAGTGAAGGCCCATTCACACTTGCGAGTCGCACAGGTCGTGCGACCGTTCTGGCCGAAAAGCGACAGTCGCAAATGGTCGCATTGGTCTAAAAGCGACGATTGCAGGCCAGTCGCACGCTGCTCTAATCTCCAGCCTGCGATTGCGAGTAACAAACCGCTAAACCAATCAGCGAGGCCCCGCAGGGCGTCTGTGTCAGCAGACGTTTGGTGTGCTGCGACAAAACGTACCCGAGCACGTGGGGGTTGGACCCTCCCGCGTTTAAAGTGCGTGGCTTAGCCGTGTTTGCGGAAAAGGGATCGTGGGGTTTGAACCAATGCTGAGTGCTTGGACTTTATGGCCCCTCGAGACAGGCAACACACCCTTTAGCCTCGGCTTCACGTAGACGGCACCCCCAGACTTACCCACCCGGGGGAAATTGGTAGTTGCCTTTTCATGCACTTCTCTCCGATCTTCGTCTTTCTCTCTCGCTTTCAATCGATCCTATCTTCTCTTCACTTCATTTTACTTGCAATTTCCAAGGCAGCAAGGGTTAACCTTGTGTGGGTAGCCAACCTTGGGTATACCATATTTGGTTATAGTGGTTGCGTACAGCTGGCGTTTGCAGGACCTGTCTTTTCCAGGTCGACGATACCCAACTACAGAAAACCTTGTTTAATTTAAACAGTCTAAATCACAGGGGAGGTGCATGCGACAGCATGCTAGAAGAGCAAGCTAGGAGAGGTTTCTTTCGGGAATCAATTCGTATAAACAAGAAACAATAGTGTGGAATGCGCTCAGAGGCTCAATGGGCAGCAGGCTGCACCCGCTGGCCCTTGTAATAATCGAGGAAACGGGTTGGAAGACCACACAAATGGTCTTGGTAAACATTTTGAGTGCGTATCTAGCTCCGCGCACTATTCACAGATATTTCTTAATACAAAGAAATAGAACGCAAGACACTGGACCGCCAATTCACAGGAACGATCTACACATCCGTCCATTCAACTTGATCAAGAGCATGCACACGTACACAGATTACATTACTCGCATTTTTATTGCGATAGCAATTATATGGACACTCAAAGCAGATTTCTGCCGTCGGCGTCGTCGTCGCCGTCGCCGTGAGGTCCGTATAACGTCAATGGCGATGAAATCGTTGCCGCGCGCCGGACGCTGTATGTGCGAGTGAAAGGGCGCGAGGGACGCGCGATTTCGCGGGGAGGGAACGCACGGCGAACAAATGAGCGTTCTGCGCCATGCTCCCTGAAGGGCTGCAGAATTAAGCGTCTCTTTCCTCCTTTACAATCAACGTATATATATATATATATATATATAGATAGAGAGAGAGAGAGAGAGAGAGAGAGCAAACACGACTTCTTCCATCGCGCGAAAGGCCGTGGGGGACGGGAGGGAGGGAGGGGAGGCGACGTTTAGCTGGGCAAAACGTCGAGTTTAGTAGGGCAAAATGGAGACGGCGTCGACAACAGTTCTGCGCGTTGCTGGTGCTGCTGCATGTCCAAGTTTATACAGCTGATAAAACTACTATCCTTACTCCGTATAGCTCTCTACTAAGTTGCTATCGCAATTGATGCTTCGCCTTTCGGGTGAAACTGCGACATTTTTTAATAACATTTCAGCAGCGTGACACCTTCCAGCTTCATGGAAAGAAGCTATCGTTGTCCCAGTTTTGAAACAGTGTAATGATCCACCCTTGGTAACAAGCTGCCGTGCGATAGCGCTTACAAGTTGTCTATGTAAGCTTTTCTAAAAAATGATAAATCGCCATCTTTTGCATTTCCTAGAATCAAAGAACATGCTTTATCCCTAACAATGTGGTTTTCGAGAAAGCAGGTCCACAAGTAACCATCTTGTGCGCATTCAGGCCAACATCCGCGATGCATTTGTCCATAAACAAAACTTGTCAGTTTTTCTAGATATGGAAAAGGCCTACGACACCACACGGCGCTATGGCATTATCAGAGACCTATCGCGAATGGGTACCCGAGGCAACATGCTCAGCATAAATGAAAGCTATCTCTCACACCGTACTTTCCGTGTTAGAATTGGTAATGCTATAAGTCAATTACACAGTAAACTGGGGTACCGCAGGGCGGCGTACTTAGTTGTACCAATTTTATGTTAAAATGAACTCTTTACATTCGTGTATTCCACAAAGTATGTTTTATTCAGCGTATGTCGA